>NC_056725.1:505266954-505566954 GCF_019279795.1 Protopterus annectens | reverse complement strand
TGAATTTTGTAAATTGTGTGAAAACAGTTAAATGCATAAACATAATGTTAATTGCACTGAGTTGTGAGGTTTATGATGTTTGATGCATCAAAGACAGTAACTGCTTCAACAGTTAAGAGTGGCAGCATTATTATATGAGATAAAATCTATTATGTGCAAGATGTTAAAATATAAAATTGTATATGAAGTTAAAGGGCAGCCCTATCACATCTCTCATAAGAAATCAATAGATAGTGTTCTATAGATACGTGTTAGAAAATTTGGTAACATTGGATAAATATAACTTATGTCTACAGAATCATCTGAGGTGGGCAGTACTTTACAAACTTCCAAAGACAAGATCCTTACAATCCTTACAACTCCTCCATTCAGACCAGTGGTTTCTAGACATGGATATTTAACATAGAATGTAGCTTTAGCCTTTATAGCTTCATCCTACATTTGAGATTTTATGTATGTATTTGCGTGTGTGTGTGTGTGTGTGTGTGTGTGTGTGTGTGTGTGTGTGTGTGTGTGTATGTATGTATGTATGTATGTATATATATATATATATATATATATATATATATATATATATATATACATTTCTAATTAAAGTTATCAAAACTCCCATATCTCAACATTGCAAATGTCAACACATAGATATTGAAACAAAACAATGTTGACAAACCTTTACACTTGCTCCAAGGAATAACCTCAAAGCATGCAACTTTTAAAATATGCGTTTTGCAAGGGCACAGGCCTGTTTGCACCCCCTGCTAATTATATATACTAACTCTGAGATCACACAATCACTGGGGAGGGTCATATTCCTCAACCCTGGGGATTGTCCTATCTCTCTCTCTCTCTCTCACAACTGTTGACTGTCTGTTTTCTCGACTAAATGTTGACTTTGAGGAATTTCAAAAATGTTCACTCTTTTCTGTGCCAATTTATTTATAGACTTACTGCAAACAAAATATATTTATCTAACATTTCCTTTGAAGTCATCTACTAACATCATGATATTAATTTTTATATGTCAATGGTGAAAAGAAGATGGTTTTCAGTTTGTAAATGATAATAAACTTAGATTCCAGTCCACAGCCACAACAGTAGATATGCTGCTACTTTTTTAGATCTGGAACTGAGTAGAGATATTGACAAATAATTACAATTTAAACTGTTTCATAAGTTGACTAGTTGGTATCATATAATACAAGGAAAGACTTGTCATCCACTGCAACTGCTAATTAATTTACCATTTAGAGAACTCTTATGATGGTTTAGAATGTGTATATAAAGAAAGGTCCTTTTAGCTGAAACCACTCATACTATGTTAAGTGTTTCTGAATAGGAGTTATGAGAAAGAAAGCATTGCTTCTGCCTATTGGAAAGCTTGTCACATAGAAACATATTTTTTATTTGTTACATTTAGCCATGAAACCACAGGGTACAGAGAAAATATAAAGGGGTAGAGAATAAGAAACAAATATTTTGTTTGCAAAATATTGTGCCCTAACAGAAAAAGTGGGTGCCATGATCCCAGTCTATTGGACTTATTTATTCCACGAAGAATTAGAAATGCTTAATACATGCTTGCAATGTAGTCTGCTATTATCTTATAAGAGAAGTAAAGGTCTCATTGTCATGGACTGGTTAACATGCCAAAAATCCATTGAGGAGAGAATTAGAGGAATGTGGGGAGTACCCCCCTTGTGGTTCCTGTAATAGCTCTAACTTTGTATCCCTTTTAATGCAATTAATGGTTAGAGATTTCAAACCAGGAAACATTTTACTTGCAGTAATAAAAATGTTACACATGCAGTGGCATGCTGCTACAATCTGTTCTACAATCATGAAACAATAAGAAAATGCAAGGCTGTGCTGTATGACTATAGCAGAGAGAGGCAGATGTAATTAATTGTAGAAAGGAAAACTTAGTAGCTATACATTTTAAAAAGGTACATGGGGGTAGCTTAGAGAGCTTAGAAGCATGTGTTTTAGAAAATATATCTGTAACTAAAAGAGGTGGAACATCTGTAAAAAATAGCTTACTTTTATAAGGAGTGAGACAGCAGATAGCATTGTTGCCCCACAGCAAGCAGATCTCTGGTTCGATGCTCAGCTGGTCTGCCTTCTGCGTGGGGTCTTCATTTTCCTCCAATATTCCAAAGACATATAGTAGGTGTATTGTACACTGTAAATTGGCCATAGGTGTGAGTGTGTGAGTGTGTGCGTGTGTGCGCATGCATGCATGTGTGTGTGTGTGTGTGTGTGTGTGTGTGTGTGTGTGTGTGTGTGTGTGTGTGTGTGTGTGTGTGTGTGTGTGTGTGTGTGTTTTGTGAGAAGTACAGAATAACAAATATGACAGGGCTAGCCACCCATTGGTGTGAACATTGGCTATAGATGGTGGTCATGGCTGAAGTGACACCTCGACCTCATGTGTCAAAAAAAGGAGAAGGGATTGATGGTTGGATGGATGGATGGATGGATGGATGGATGGATGGATGGATGGATGGATGGATGGAAGTTTTTTTAAAGACTGAATATATGACAAAGGGTGGCACTTTAAAACCAAAAAGTCTCTTATGAATGCAGCTGGGGAGATTTCATTTAATATAACTATACTTTTATAGTTGGTTGCTTTTTATTTGTCAACTTGCTGAGATGTTGCTATCATTTATACCTTCTGTGCAAGTTATACATTTTTATTCTCTAGAATCATAGTATCTGCAGCACTAAAAATGGATTAGAGTGGACTACTGTGGATTTTTTAGCATTTTAATAAAAGGAACTGAAACTTTTTTCTGCTTCCACTGGAGTCAATTGCTTTATAAAATATTATTTGAAACTGTTGTGCATTAAGGAAATTCAGTAATTATTAGATTATACTGCACCATATAAATACTAAGCCACTTAACATTTTCCCACAGCATGTTATTTATCTGCATATGATACAGGATGGCACAATGGCACAGCAGATGGTGTTGTTGCCTCACAGCAAGGGGTTCCCCAGTTCGATTTTCAGCTGGTGGTACCTTCTGTGTGGAATCTGCATGTCCTCCCTGTGTTTGCATGGGTTCCTCTGGGTGCTCCGGTTTCCTCCCACATTCCAAAAATATGCGGTAGGTGGATTGGACACTCTAAAGTGGCCATATGTGTGAGTGTGTGTGCAAGTGTGAGGTGTGGAAGAACTACCATGGTAGGGCTAGCCACCAAGTGGTGTAAACCTTGACTCTAGATGATTGTCACTGTTGAATTGACGCCCTGACCCAATGGACAAACATGGGAACAAGGGGTTGTGGATGGATGGATTACATTATCTTAATACTAATATGCTTATTAAACAACTGGTTTAACAACAAGTTATTAAATAGAATTGAAAAGGTTGCTGAGCAGGGTTCATAGTCCAAAGAAATGGATATCACTACAAATGTACTGCAGGGAAGGGTGCTGCGACCCATATTATTTAAACTTGTACTTTTTAGTTTCTCCAGCTCATCTAATGTGGCTAACCAGATATATGGACATCAACAAAACTGGAGCAATTGTAACTTATTTATTTATTTTCAGTTTGTTAACTGGATAAATGAACTGATCAGGAGACCCTTTTTAGCCATGTCCAGGGCCAATTGGCACATTACAACATAATATAGTCATACCCAGAAGACAGGTATTGTAACAAAACATAGATAGCAGGTGATATATTTAGATTAGAGTATGTATTGTACCTTTAAGAGCTATTCCAGTCTATGGGCACATGCATATAAGTACTGAGCAAGTGTGACATTTTGAGTGAGCACCCGGAGTGAAAGCATGTATGTGTGTGGCAGTTAGTCAGTTAGTTAGTTAGTTAGTTCAAGTTTTATGTTACAGTCATCCATCCTGATGTGTTTGTGTGTAATAAACTACTTAAATGAACACCCAACCTCATTGTCTTATTTGAATATGCAAGACGAGTGACATGGTGTCACAGTGGGATCTGAAGTGAAACTTCTTCAAGACCATAAGGCACGCAGCCACAATGGGAGGAATATACAGAAGTGAATCATCCAAAGCTCAAACGACTCGCAAACAGGTCAGAAAGACAAACGCAGGTACTAAAACTCATTTACATTTTTTTTTATTCAATGAATATAAAACAAAGCATTCAAAACATTCAAAATGACTTTCTGGTTAAATGACATGTTCAAAATTATGATATATTGATAAAAATACTCAAAATGCTTACAAAAGTGCTTGAAATAACTTCTGAATTGCATAAAATGTATAAAAAATGGGGAAACAACTGTATTTTTTAGCTATGTGCTTCTTTTTCATATTAACTAAAACTTTTCAAGATATTCAAAGTATGCAAAGTGTTTGCAAGTGTATGCAGTATTACAGTACAGTTATTTCACAAAATACAGTCATTTCAAAGAGACTGGTGTGCAGTTGCATATTTTTTCAAGTACCTGGTGTGTATGTGTGCCTTTGAACATAATTACAAAAACATTTTGTTGGCATGGCATCAGGATTTCAAAGACCTGGTCCACTTGTATTTGATAATAATCTTGCTGAAAACTGGAGATTGTTTAAGCAAAAGTACGACATTTTCATACAGGCTGCTTTTTCTGTCAAAGGCGCACATACAAAGGCATTTATTCTGCTTAATTTAGCTGGTTCATTAGCCATTGAAAGGGAGCATTCATTTGTGTATGCCCCAGTTGTGTATGCAGGGGAGGGGAAAGACAGCCATACTGTAGTACCGGCTAAAATGCGGGAGGACCCTGAGTGCTTAAATCGTACATTTAGAGAAATGTGTAACCCCCAAATGAATATTACAATGGAAAGGCACACATTTTACACAAGAGATCGAAAGCCTGGTGAAACTTTTGCAGCATATATAACTGATTTGAGAAACAAGGCAAAAACATGCAGGTTTGGTGATTTAAGAGATGAGTTAATAAAAGACAGGCTTGTGTGTGGTATTAAAGATGATGCAGTGAGAAAGATTTTGCTTCAAGACAGTGATTTAACACTACAGGTGTGGTCACTTCAGCAAAACCTGGGCCTCCCTAGCAAAACCCAGAGCAGTTTCAGTACAGCACATA
This sequence comes from Protopterus annectens, assembly GCF_019279795.1. Classification (NCBI taxonomy): domain Eukaryota; kingdom Metazoa; phylum Chordata; order Ceratodontiformes; family Protopteridae; genus Protopterus; species Protopterus annectens. Next base: position 505,561,879 of record NC_056725.1, on the reverse strand, counting down.
ACGCACTCAGTAAAGCAGAGGGGTGAGTCAGAAAAACTTGTAACAGGCCTCATAGTAAACTGTCGTTATTGTGGAGGTAATCATGATCTCAAACGAGAGAAGCATTTAGCTTTTGGTCAGCGGTGCCAAACATATAAAAAGGGGAATCATTTCAAGAGGTTCTGTAAATCAAAAGGAGCTCATTCTTTTATTAAAAGAAGGCATTCAACGAGGCAAGTTGATCAACTAGAAAGCTGTGACACTACTTGTTATGTTGATGGTGTGTCGGTGCTTGATGAAATAGTCAATGCAGTAGATTTATGGGCAAAGAATGAAGTGTTTTGTGCTGTTTTGATTAATGGGAGTCCTGTAGAGCTCAAAGTTGATACTGGTTCAAAGTGCAATGTTATGTTAGCTGAAATGTTTGCCAAAGTAAAAGCTAGTAAGAAGCTTGATGTGGCAAAGTGTGTGAAGCTTGTTGCTTATGGTGGTGAATAAATCCAAACCAAAGGATCTGTAATGCTTTCATGTTACTCTGCTGGGAACAGCTATGACTTGCAATTTTACATAGTCAAGAAACATGTGCAGTCATTATTAGGCCTCAGAGACAGTTTGAAAATGGGACTGCTTTCATTTAATGCAGAAGTCCACCATGTAAGCATGCATAACGATGAAAATTTCACACAAACTATTTTTTATGACTATGCTGATCTTTTTGAAGACAAATTGGGCAAACTCACAGTTGTGTACTGTGTATGAAGTTAGACCATGAGGTAAGCCCAGTTATCAGACCAGCACAGAAAGTTCCAGTAGCCATGCAAGGCTGAGCTGGACAGAATGGTACAAAAAACAACTGAATGGGTATCCTCCATGGTAGTAGCTCATAAGAAAAGCTCAGATGATATTAGAATATGTATTGATCAAAGAGATTTGAGCAAAGCACTGAAGCAGCCTCATCATCCAATGCGTACAGTCAAGGAAGTTGCTGCTCTTATGCCAAATGTCACTGTTTTTTTCTGTCTTAGATGCAAAAAGTTAATTTTTGCAAATTTGCTTGATCGAAAATCTTCATTGCTAACCACTTTCAGTACACCATTTGGAAGGTATAGATTTTTGAGAATGCCATTTGGGATAAATCCTGCCAGTGAAGTCTTTCAGCGTACCAGCATGTCTATCCATAGACTCCTAAGATCATAGGATTTTACTAGGCTAGTGGCCCTGGGGCCCTTACAAGCCTCGCCAAGAGTTTATCTCTAAAAAGAAACCTCAGTCAGCACCTGTCACCTTTGTCAATGAAGGACAAAGGTGGAACCCTTGGGACAAATTTGTGTTTTCCCATCCACTCATCAAGGTTGCACTTGAAGAGGGTCAGCGAGGTAGTCTGTTTGACGTGAATGGGAAGTCTATACTAGGGATGGGGCAGCCTCTGGATGACAAACCTATCTCTCCAGCAGGTTTTTTTGATGTTTCACATATTACATTCAGGCCTTTCAAGCGGGTAATGCATGAGGAGTTAGACTTATGGATATGGAGCATCTCAGATAGGGCAGGGTCCGAGATTACCTTGTAGGTGAGAAACAGATCACCTTTGAGCAATCTGTATAATACAGACTAGAGTGACAGTGATTTGAGCCTGTCCACATAGGACAGGTTTTGGAGGCCATGGATTCTCTTTGTGAGGTATATCTGTGATCTTTCCAGTTGGTGCAGATGTTTGGAGAGGTACATACCAAACGGGGTGTTATACTCAATTACTGATCTAATGAGGGAGGAGTATAGAGAGGAAATAACCTCCTTTTTTTCTGGATGCAATCCTTTTACTTATGAGATGAATCAAGTAAAAGGCTTTTCTGACCACTGTCGCTATATGATGGTCAAATGTGAGATTGTTATCAACCTGAGTACCCAGGTCTCTCACCATAGGTTGTGTGCTTAGGTGCTGCTGTTGATGTGGTAATCAGTAGGGACTGTGTTTTTGCCAAATGGTATGATGATACATTTTTGTTGTGTTTAGCTTGAGGCCATGACTTTGGCACCAGTCATTATTTGCTGTGAGACCCTCTTGCAGTATGTTAACATCATCTGGGGGGTCAATGACAGAATCCAACTTACAGTCGTCTGCAAACTTGGTCGGCCACAGGCCTTTTGTATTTGCCTGGGCCTCTGAGAAGTAGATGCCAAACAGTGAGGGTCCCAGGACAGATCCCTGGGGAACTCTACTAGTGACAGGTTTGCTATCAGAGGTGGAGGCACTTATTTTGACCTTATGGGTCCTGTCAGTGAGCCAGTTGGCCACCCACCTGATGAGATAGACATTACACCAAGCTGTGTTAGCTTCAACAGGCAAGATCTGCCCTTGATAAATCCGAACTGGGTGGGGTGAAGTGCTTGAAGATTGCCTATGTCCTTGTTTATGAGATCCATAATAATATGCTCCATGGCTTTACAGATCAGACTTGTCAAGCTAATGCGGCAATAGTTTCCAGGGTCAGCAGTGGCACCACCTTTGTGTAAGGGGATGACAGTGACAGTTCTCCACTCTGCTGGAATGAAGCCTGTACTTAGGCTGTGGTTGAATAGGGTGCTCAATGGTTAAGCCAGCTCTTGCTGGAGATGGTGCAGAATACAGCCTGGGATACTATCAGGTCCCATGGAAGCTGTATACTTTGCCTTGGATAGGGTCTTTAACACTTGATCTACAAAGATATGAGGTGTGGGACAAGTATCGGGGATGTCAAAAGGCCCTTTGGGATGGACAGTGACGTGAAGTTTACGCTAAACCTATCTGCTAGCAGGTTGGCTAAGTCAACAGGATCAGTGTAAGTGATCCTGTTAAGTACTAATTCAGAAAAAACCTGGGCCTTGCCATGAAGGTTTCTGAAGTAACTGAAGAAGGCCTTCTGGTTTCCCTTTGTTTTGGAGATTAGTTTCAATTCATAATTGACTTTGGAGGTTTTCACTAGTGATCTAATTTGCTTGTTGAGGCTAATTATGGAGTTTTTCCAATTTGGAATTTGTTGCTTTGTGCCCATGGACAAGTTTCTTCCTTTTGTTGTAAAGCCTGTTGATAGAGGATGTCCACCAAACCGGTTTATTTTTCCGTGAGGAGCAGGTTTTAGTTCTGTTGGTTATGGCTGAGTCCATGCAGTTGTACAGGTGCTTGTATACTGCATTGGCATACTGTTTAGCATAGTTGTCTGCGTCCTTTTGGGGGGGGGCAGTGGTGTGAAGCTCCTGATACCCTCCCTTAGGAAGTTGTAGTCAGCTTTTGAGAAGTTTTTTAGCTTGATTATATCTGGAATAGAAACTTCGAATGAGAAAGTCCGATGATCTGATCTCACCAGGGAAGAACATACTATGGGAGTGGTGCAGCGGTCACCCATGATGGTGAGAACCAAGTCCAGAATATTATCTCCCCTTGTAGTTGATGCAACAAGATGATCTAGTGCATTAGAACTGATGAAGTCAAGGAATCATTGAGTGAGTGCATTAGTGAAGGAATAGTTCACCCAATCGATGATGGGGTAGTTGAAGTCACCAAGGATCAGGGTGTTGGGGAGGTACCTTGATGGAGTCAAGTAGATCCAGGTAAGAGAAGTGGATGTCATGAGTCATGGAGGGGGGATCTATCGCTGGCCATACCTTGGATGGGTGTCTTGCCAACCGTCAGTTGCACCTGGAGTAGTTCCAGTGTGTCATGCTGGCAAACCTGTTTGGAGGTGTGCCTGTCCTTAATAAAGATAGAGACTCCGCCACCCTTAGTCTTCATGACCTCATTTTTGGTTGGAATATGTAGAATAAAGTATTGCTTGATAAGGCAGGGGTGCTCTCTGCAGCCCTGATTCAAGTTTCCGTGACCGCACAGACATCGGCAACTTCCAATGCAAGGAGACCCTCCAGTGAGTGCATTTTCAGGTAAGGCTCCTAGCGTTAAGCAGCATGACCTTCAATTTGCTTTTTGACAGATCTTTTATGTTGGAAGATTTGTCATTGGGACATTGCCTAAAAAAGGCATAATTGGGGAAATGATGGCATTGGCCAGTATCCGGAATCCCAGTGGTGAGAGGTGGAGGCCATCTCTGGCAAAGCATCAAGGCCTGTCAACCATGTCATACCAGGAAGACAAATACTGGATGCCCTTGGAATGACACCAGAAACTAATCCAGTTGCTGAAGTCAATTATTTTTTGTTGGTATTGTGGTGGTATTTTTGGTGAAGTTGGGATGCTGCTTAGGGCTAGGGTCATATCTGCCTAGGACACATACTCTGATAGTGCAATCATGTCTCTCTTCATATATTCCAGGGAGGTATGTCTCAAGGCATTCACACTAACATGGACAATGACAGAGTCATACTTGTACTTGTTGTGGAGAGACTTAAGTGCATGCATGATGTGGTGGATTCTGGCACCAGATAGACAACTGACTGTGGCCTTCTGCTTGGCAAGTCTGGTAAGGGGGACATCAGTGTGTCTCATAATTGAGTCGCCAATGATTAGTATGTTTGGTTTATTGTTATGCCTTGTGGGCTGTAATAGTTTATTATTTTGCCTTACAGACTGTGTTTGTGAGACACTGGTGTGTTGTCTGCTGTGTATGATGTGTTTGGTGTTGTGTGTGGAATGTTTGTGAGTGTGTTTTGGAGGTCTCTGCTGTTTAGGTAAGTTTTTTTTTTTATTGAGGACCTCTGCATAGGTGGGTATGTGTTGTGCTTGGCTATGCGATGTGAGTGGTGGGGTGTTTGTACTGGTAATCTCCTCTTTGTCAGGACTACTGACTGTGGCATGAGAGGGCATGAATTTCAGGTTACTGATGCAGATGCATTTCTCACAAGTAGAAGAATTATGTGCTAGGAGAAGAGGGCTGTCTGTAAACATGAGGCAGTTGCTACACTGTCTCAGTATGCCTGTGTCAACCAGGCTGGCAGGAGAAAGTGATGGGAATTGTCCAGACATAGGGCAGGATTCACGAAGGCTTGCACAGAGTGTGAGACGTGTAACACTCCATGCAAGCCTTGCAATCCAGGAACAGCCCGAAACTCCATGTAAGAGACCAGCTAAAATGTCTCTTACATGGACGGGGCGTGGATATGCTAAATACCTCACTTGCAGCTGAAAGGCATGCGAATGAGGTAGAGTAGCGATCCATGAAACAGAAAGCAGCCCATGTAAGAGCCGTTTTAGCTGCAGAAATGTACTCAGTTGACAACTGAGTATGTTTCTGCATAAATCACAATGGAGCCATGTCAGCTCCAAATAAAGGGTGCATATGTGTCAGGCAGCATGCCAATGGCCAAATATGTGGCCATTGGCAAGGTACCCCGATGCAAATATTAAAAAAATATAATTTTTTTTTTCAGCGATCGCCAATGTTTAAATGCAGCACAGCCCCACGCAAACGGGCTGCGCTGTATAAAACATAAAAATGAGGGTTATTAACCCACAAATGTGGGTTTTATGCAATACATGGAATGACAATGGAGTGACCAGCAGACCAAAAACAACATGGCCACCGTGTAGTGGTTGCTAAGGGGGGAAGCTGAGTCTAAGACATGTAACTAAACATTAGTAGGCAATCTGATGTAAATGAGGGTTAGGATACTGAATCCCACAGTCACATAGCAAATGAGCACATTCTGAGTAGTGTAAGAGATACATAAGGGGGAGGAATAGAGTAGGAGATAGGTGACATCACAGGGGGGAATGGTAGAAAGAAATGCAGTTCATTGGAGGTCAGTGTTACATGAAAGATGACAGACACAGATCATGGAAAGAGGAGTGCCACAAGATAAGCATGGGAAAGTCAAGAAATGGAAGGTGTACACTGTTACTTACACCAAAGTTTCTTGCTGGGCGTGCATGCGCACGTGTGTGCGCCATGAAGCATGAGTAGGGCAGTGTGCGCGCGTGTAAGGCAGACTGAGCATGTGGGAGCGTGTTGGTAGATTTGTAACACTGTTTGCATTGGTGTGCGCGCGTTTTAACCCGAATAGGCAGATCCTGAACTGTGTAAGCATGTGTGCGCGTGTGTAAGCCACTGTGAGCGTGCTTCTGCTGGTATGCACGCTGCTCCCCCCTGAGGAAACAGAAAGGAAAAAGGAAGCAACAGAATTAGCAGGAAGCTAGCAGGGAATACTGCTGAAGCTAGCAGGTGAAAACAATTAGAAGCAGGAAATTACACAGGCAGAATAGTAGCCCAGCCCAGCACTTAAAACTCTGCAAACAGCAGTGCAGGATGTTTCTCTCAAGAGACACTGCAAGACAGGAGTAAGCTATTAGAAGTGAAAACTGAAAAAGCTGAACTCAGAGCATAAATGCTAGGGGCTGCCATAGCTGTCATAATGAGACATAGGCGACTTGCTGAGGGTGGTGACAATGCAGATGGTGCCAGACAACCCACAGTGAGGAGACGGAGAATAGTGTACAGGCCCAGGGTCACCTACCATGGGTTACATGAGCTGGAGATAGTAGAGCGCTATAGAGTGGACAGAGAGCTCCTGCAGCAAATAGTAGAGCTGTGCAGGCCACGCCTCACACACAGCACTAACAGAGGGGAACCCATCCCAGTGGAAACCAAGGTATGTGTTGGCCTAAGAATACTAGCAACAGGTACCTTCCAAAGACCAACTGGTGATATGATGGGGATATCACAGGCATCAGCCTCCAGGGTACTGCACCAGTTCCTGGATGCCATGTCAGCACATGTCGGTGATCATGTATATTTCCCCAATACCCGTGAGGTATTGGCCAGCAATATGCGTCTCTTCCAGCAAATAGCTGAATACCCTGAGGTAGTGGGTGCAATAGACTGCACGCACATATGCATCAAAGCACCAGCCGGTGAGCGGGGTAGGGGCTACATTAACCACAAGGGCTTCCCCTCCATCAACTGCCAGGTCATGTGTGATGCCCAGGGCATAATAATGAATGTGTGTGCTGGCTGCCCTGGAAGCTACCATGATTCCCACATCTGGCATTTGATGCAGCTGTACCAGACATTTGCCAATGGGGACATCCCACACGGACACCTAGTGGGGGATGCAGGTTATGCACTGGAGCCGTGGATGATGACACCCATCAGAAACACACACACACCTGAACAGGAATGCCATAATGAGGCACACGCACAAACACGTAATGTAATAGAGCGTGTGTTTGGGCTGCTCAAGTCACGGTTCCGGTGTCTGGACACATCTGGTGGAGCCTTGCAGTACCCACCAACTACATGTACCCAAATTTTCATGGTATGTGCTATGCTACATAATATGATCTTGCGAAAACAGCTGCAGCAGGACCAGCATAGGGCTGGGCCATACAGCCCCCCCACCATTGCCAAGGCCATCACAGGCAGAGCATGACTCGGAGGAGGAACAACCTGAGCCTGCCCCAGTAGGCAGAAGGAGGTGTGCCCGGTATGCCCTGGCCTTGGCAAAGAGGCAATGCATAGCACATACACTGGCTCAGTAGGAACCCTGGGAATGATATCCCGCTCTGACTCACTCAAATAATAACAGGGATGCCTAAAATGACATGACCTGCTCACAAACATGTACAGGGAGTGTAATATGTGCATCCGACAGAGGCAACCCTGCAGCACCACCTGAGGCATGAATGCCATGCGTTAAGTAATGTAACACCATGTACTATATGCACACTTGAGGACCCTGACTAACATCCACCCTCACCAAGCATGAAGCCACAAAATGACGATGGGATGATCAATTGCAATAATTGGCTGAAGTAATGCAGTTAGTCAAAGGGGAGCCAATGTGTTTCAGCCTGGGAAGACATGCTGAGCATGACATGATGCACCACCTGCTAGGGGTGGCATGCACCTATCAGTCCAGGCCCCATGGATACTGGCAAAGGCTGTCAGTACCCACAGCGTGCCCTGAATAGGTAAGTCTCAAAACACAAACCCACCTTCATAGGTACCACAAGGGATAGGAACCTAGATGTAATGCTACTCAATGCCAGAAGTCTAAACAGCAAGATGCGTGCAGTTTAAACGCACAGTATGGAGAATGTTGATATCTGTCCTGTAATAGAAAACTGGGTCAAGGCTCACATCAGCACCCTAACACTACCAGGTTACACCTCATACTGTGCTGTACAGCCTCAAAACATGGAACAAGCTACAAAAGGAGGGTGACTAGCAATAATTGTCAAGGATAACCACACCCCCATGTTGGTACCACAACAAGAAGCAGCATGGATTAGCCATGGTCAAGTACCAGTGGCTAAAACCGCCTCCCAGTATATTGCCTGCTGCAGACTACTGTCCTAACACCAGGAACTGCACCTGGCCTATGTTGGAATACATGACTATATCAAGCCCCCCAAACCACATTATATTGGTTGACTGAAAATACCCAGACATACACTGGGAGCATTATACTAGCACCAACACAGTAGGAGAAAAGTTCCCAGAATCCATAAACCAAAATGCCCAGGAACAATGTACCACTCCCACAAAAGGGGTAAGCATACTGGATGTGATAATCAGCAACATGCGTACTGGATGGCAAGATGAGAAGTGTATCCCTCACTAGTAAGACCAGACCATAGAGTAATCACACCGGATATACACATCCTGACCACAGTCCCTGGACAGAAAACCACAGTGAAAAACATGTGTAAAGCATAAGTTGCACCCCTCCAAACTGATGTGGAATCCACTAAAGGCCCTGTGCAGGTGCAGAATATGGGACACACCGCAGAACCTGTTATACAGGCATTCCATGAACACAGCCAGGAATGCTTGGATTATGCAATCACAAATAACAACAAGACACAATGCCATACACGCAGGCATTTGGCATGCTGGACTCCGGCCATTACCAAACCATGCAAGAGAATGAAGAAGCTACTACATGATAGAGCAAACATAAAAAGGGAAGTAATCACTGATCAGTAGTATGGCAATAAAATATGTCCACACATACAATCCACTAAGGCCAGCTACAACAAGTAGAATTTGTGAATCCTGAGGCAATGTTACACCTGCCCCAAGTACACAGACAACCCTCAACTCCCCCCAATAAATGCAAATATATGTGAGAGATGCAACCATTTATCCAAACCAGAGGCTGAGCTCCCCCAACTCAGTACTGTCAAAACTAGTCAGGAGGAGAAGGTAACCACATACACTACAAACCCAGTACCACATAGACCTATCACAACTGTAAACCAAACACATAAACACAGAAAAACATTCCTGGAGGCCCTAATTACAAACACATCACACCAACAGAGGCCTCCAAAGCAGACCCCAAGCAACCACAACCTCCAAACATAGCACATGCAACACATAGTACACAAAGCTGGTGTGCCAAACAGTCACAGGCCAGAAGGAGAAACAACATGCCTGATACAGTTGTAATAGGTGTCTGTATAGGCAGACACACTGCTGTCCCACTCACCAGACTGAACAAGGGAAACGGTGCAGTAAGCTGCCTGTAGGCTGCTACAATACGCCATATAACACAAGTACGCAGGTCACCCCAAAGCAAGCAGAAATATGATGCACTCATTGTCCATGCTGGTGTGAATGACCCGAGATGTACCTCCCTGGACTACATGAAAAGAGACATGGATGAGCTCTCTGAGTATGTACTCCAGGCCGGTATGACATTGGCCGTTTGCAGCATCCAACCCTCACCAAGAATGATGCCACAGTACAAACACAGAATGATCAGCTTTAACAGGTGGCACAATTACAGCTGTCAGTCCAAGAGGATCTAATGTCTGTCTGCTTGAGATGTCATGCATGACAAGCCATGCTGCTGTTCCAGGGATGGCTTGCACCTGTTACCCCTGGGCGTCTGGATACTGGATAAGACCTTTGCCACCTCCATAGAGCCGTACGTAGGCAAGGCCGAAAATACTAACCCACCACCCTAGAAAACATAAGTGGTAAGAAACATAAGGGTAATGCCGACCAATGCCAGATGTGTAAACTGCAATATGCATGCTCCTGAGGCACTTCCCAGTATGGAGAACATCGATGTCTGTGCAGTGACAGAAACCTGCTGCAAGCCTACTGACAGCACACCAGCACTACCAGGTTATACCTCATATCATGCGTTATGGTCCCAACACCTGGACTAAAACATCAAAGGAGGGGGAGTATCCATATGCAGCACAGACACCCATATGGCCAGGTAACTGACAATGCACGAAGCAGTGGAGACCACCCATGTGCACCTAACTGTAGTCAAAACTGCTGTACAGTCTGTAGCATGCGACAGACCACACTCTCACACACAGGAACCCCACCCAGACATCCTGAAGACAATGGACAGTATGAATGTCCCACCATTACCAAATAAGGTACTCACAAATTACCACATAGGTGGTAGACCATTATGTATGCAAGGAGTAATCAGGGACCTAGGGACACAAGTCGACAGTAACCTGTCATGTGACACTCACAATGCCAATGTGGCTAGGAAGACTGTCTATATTGGACACCGTATCATGAAAGGATTCACATCTACATCAACAGGGGTCACTGTGCCCCTGTACTGTTCTCTTATCAGACCCATAATCTAGTACAATGACTCATATGGGATGTACCGTACCTGACACATGCAGCGGTTAGGAAGACCTCAAAGGTATCTCACCAAGAGGATAAAGAGTGTCAAATATATGTCATATGCTGCCTGGCTGTAGACACCCCAGCTGAATGCAGTCACAGACTGCCTACACAGAGGCATTGTATGTCTGTTGTACAATGCCATGTCCAACACAGGAGTAATGGACATGCTCCACCTGAGGAAATCAAATCTATTGGAGCTGTGAGAGTGACAGATGTCAACCTCAACACATAATGAAATAGGATGTGCTGGAGGGACAGATACATAACCCAGAGGCTCCCCACACCCTGGAACAGGATCCCACTCCATGTTAGGCAGAGCCCCTCACTGACACCCCTCAACAGGAATATTGCCAAGTGGATGGATGATCATAGATGCACACTGGGGGTCTTCACTGTGTCACGTAGAGACAGAAACACAGTAAAGAAAATCATAAATGGCCATAATATTCACATAGCAAGAGACGGCAAAAGACACACACACTCTGGCTAGGCTTACTAATGCCCTAGGGTGGATAGCCTAGTGTGAACCTATGAACTTATGAAGATACAAATTGTACAGGACACTAAGGATAATCACAAGGCTTACTCAACTGATGGTAGGAACCATGTTGGGAATTTACAGATATGCTCCGAATCACACAGATATTACAAACAACATACCAAACACACACACATATTGCCAACATACAACCTGACAGGTGCAGTGCAACCCCCCCCCCCCAGAATGCAAAATATCTATCCCAGCAGACAACTGGCCCCCTGACGTTGCAGATGCTGAGGTAACAGCCATCATCTACAAAGCAAAACACACAGCAGCAAAGGTATGAGATGGTGTCCTGGGCTGAGGCCAACATGGACTCCAAGAAGAATGGAATGCCAAATCACACTACTGCTCAATGTCAGCCTTACCACAGGATATGTACCCAAAGAGCAGTGTACAACAACAGTGGTCCTTCACAACAAAGGTGTTGCCTGAATGGATACTGCAAACTACCACCCCAGGATCCTGACAAGCTTGGTCTACACAGCTATGGAAAGGATCAGCATGTACCGCAGACATAAAGCTATTGGGGACCTACTGACACCGGACCCTACCCAGTGTGGCTGCCGTAAGTGCAGATCCTGCCCATAAACATGTTTGACCCATTTGAAACAGTCATTAAGGTCATCGATGAGGGCAATGTGGTCCACACAGCGTAGCTGGACCGTGCAAATGCTTCCAGACAATACCCTACGTGTTCAGTATGGATATGTTCACCAGCTTAAATATAAACTCCTATGTCAGTAGAGGGGTTGCAAACTAGACCAAGGACAGAACTGACATGGTCAGACATGCTGCATCCATGTCAGACTACAAACCAGATATAAGTGGCATCCCACAAGGCTTGGTCCTGGGACCTCCCCCGTTCCGTATATATGTCCCATAGGTACAGGCCAACATGGAAGGACTGTGACTGAACATGTATGCAGAGGAGTACAAACTGCCCACCATATCTGACCCCCAGCTGACACAAGCAACCCACAAAAGGGCCACATAGAAACAGACAACTGGTGCCATAGCCATGTCAGCAAGCTAATTGCAGAAATGTGTATAGACAACCACCGTGGATATACAGTAAGTGCCCACCAATTACCACACAGGTGTTAACCCATTACGTACATAACATGTAATGAGAGACCTGGGGCCACAAGGTGATAGATATCCTGCATTGGACAAACATGTGGCTGTAGTGTTCACAGAAACATACCATATACCCACCCAATCATGAAGGTTGTCAGATCTAGATAAGGGGAGGTCACTGTGGCTCTGCAGTCATCCTTCATCAGCGTCACAATTGACTACAATAGCCCCTGTGGGATGTACCTCAGCAGACACCTCCATCAACTGTAAAGTCCACAACAGTACCTCACCAGGAGTAGCAAAGAGCATGAACAGATGCCATGTGTTGCCTGATTAAACAAACTGCAGTTCCACACACTGCCATACTGCCCACCCAGAGGCAAGCTGTGCCTGATGTATGAAGCCATGTGCAAGCTGGAATCAATGAACATGCTGCACCTTGTACAATCTGAATGGCAGTGAGCTATGCACATGAGAGACCTGAACCCAGCACTGACATACATAGGACAAGCTGTACTGAATGATCCATAACTTAGAAGCCACCCTCACTCTTGAGTAAACTCCCAGTACAGGTTAGCCAGAGAGTCACCCATCGACACCCCTCAAGAGGAATCTTGATGAGTGGATGGGAGATGGTAGGTTTACCCTGGGTATCACTGTTATGTCACAGGTAGACGGGGGCACAGTATACTAACCATGACATATGTCATGGCAAACTCCAGTTACAATGTGTGTCGAAGGACAAACACACTCTCTGACTAGCATCAGAAATGGCCTAGGGCACATCGCTAGTGTTTGCCAATGTCCACCTATGTTGTGGAATACACTACCAATGTTGGACAAGCCTGGTGTAGGTAGTCCATATCAGAACATAATGCAACATGGTCATATGTCCACAACTGGCCCCTACACAGTCTGTTGTGCTCACTTTGAAGATGTCAAGCAGTGATAGGACTAAAGCCCAGGATACTGTCCACCACAGTGAAAGTACTGAACCAGTACACTATACGGTACTACAGTGTTAGGTCATTATGAAAGGATGTTGACAACTGTATGCAAAGTATCCACTAAAGAGCCTGTACTTGACACAAAAAAAACAAAACCAACACAGCAGAAGCAGCAATCAGAGGCAAACTAGAATAGATGACAAAAATAATAGCGTAATAAAATTTAATTCACCGCTTTCGTCCACAGACTTCATCAGAATAAAAAAACAAGGATGAAAAAAAGCTTAAATACATCCAGATTTAAATAATTAATTGAACAATTAGGTACATAATTAAAACAATTAGTTTTGATGCTTCAGTTAAAAAAGGAAGTAACAGCTGTATTCCTTTTATGGAGATGTAACTTCCTGTGTTTCAAAAAACATTTGATGTTAACAGCTTCGTTTATACCAGGGTGTTTGTCAGCTTTTAATTTCATCTGCCATAAAGTTTCTCTTTGTAATATATAGTTTTTGAAATCCCCTCCTCTCATGTCAGCCTGACACACTTCTAGTATAGAGAATAAAAATTTTTTGAAATTGGTACAAACAATAGAATATTTATATAAAGCACTTGTTAGATCTTTCTTTTTTATGTCATAAAGGTGTTCTTTTATGCGAGTCTTAAGACATCTACTGGTCATTCCAACATAAAAAGCTGGACAAGAACTACATAGGATAATATATACTACACCTCTAGTGTCACAATTGACACAATTAGGTGCAGTCAAAATTCCATTGAGTCTTATTTTAAAGAAAAACTAACTGACAATTCGTTTGATAACTTTTTTCATAAATTATCAAACGAAGTAGAACAGCATTCCACTGACGTTATCAACCGAAAGCAGTCTAAATTAGTGAGGGACATTTCTTCCTACGAAAACAAAACTGCTTATCGTGATTTTGTTGGTTCCTTCAAGAGGAACCATTACCAACAGCAAATTCCCAATCCAACTAGCAGGCGTGTGCCTAACACTGGTGTTTTCTTTGAAGCTGCTAAAACGAGAGAGTTAACCTACTCTGATAAAGTCATTTTAGATTCAATTCCACCGGTTAACACTACTCACCTTCCAAATGTGGAGGGTTGTGTTACTGAAACGGAATCTACTGACATTGAAATTAATGACAACAAAACTGACAGTTCTGTTCCTGATAAAGATAAAGACAAATCTACTAGGACTAAATCTTACTCTAATGTTAACTCTTTTTTTCAAAAGAGGAATCATTCGACAAAGACGAACATTCTTACCAGAAGTCGTACCTTTCTGGGATCGAATTCCTCAGGCGACGAGACTTGAACAAAGATTGTGAACATTTTAGTATTATTAATCTTAGTGGGCATTTGTTTACTGAATGTGAATTGAAAGTTTTGTGTTATGGCTTAAACTATGTTCCAAGTAATAGAGCTAACCTTGGTAAGACCATTTTAGATATCAAGAAGTACGCCAGGAAGTTAAATCTGGCATATTTACTGCAAGACATTTCGGTTACTGACAAAGTTCTTACAAAGCCATCATTTTTTACCCCGAAATTACAGCACACTATTAAGGTGTTCGAAGATTTATGTATTCAGGACGCTACTCATTTGTTAGAACACAAACGTAAATGTACTAATAATCTAGACAAAGATGAAATGAAAGCACTACACAATTTACAGGTTTTGAATAGGGAACTTAGATATATGAAAAGTGACAAAGGGGGCAACATTGTAATAATGAAACAAGATTCTTATAACATTAAAATGTTAGAAATTTTAAACAATTGTGATGAATATGAGGTTATTTCTTTATTCGAAATTTTAAAGAGACAGAGGTTTATTCATTCTCTCCTCTATGATGCTCTTATGTCAGGTGACATCACCTTAGAGGTTTATGATTTTTGCGTGGTGGAAGACCCCAGAATTGGGGTCATTTTTGGTATACCTAAGACCCACAAAAACCTTGAAGACCCACCGTTTAGGCCCATCGTGTCTTCACCTCATTCTATTACTGAAGGAATTTCCATTATTATTGATGGTGCACTTGGATCAATATTACATCACCATGATTCTTTCATTAGGGATTCTTGGGACTTTCTGATTAAATTTAACAAACACATTCAGGAAAATTCTTTTGATCCTAACAGGCACATTGTTTTCACAATAGATGTAATATCATTGTACACCTGTATTCCTCACTATGAGGGAATTGAGGCAGTAAGAAGTTTTTTACATCACAACAGCACTGGTTTTACTAACAATGCTATTGCTACTATATGTAACTTTTTGAAACTTATATTAGATAACAACTTTTTCTTATTTGGCAAAACATACTATAGACAAAAGCGAGGAGTAGCTATGGGTTCTCCAGCTGCTCCGGCCTATGCCAATATTGTTATGGCATGGTGGGAGCACCAATTTATTCCTCTTCTCAACCAGAAATACAACATTTCTTTTTACTGTAGGTTTATAGACAATCTATTTTTTATCATTGATGGTAACTCAGACACAGTTGATGCTTTTGTCACTGATGTTAACACCTTTTCAAGTTATTTAAAATTTGTGAAAGGTGTTGTTGGTCTCAAGGTTAACTTTTTAGATGTTTGTTTAAAGTGGGACGACATTGACAATCGGTTCCACAGTAGTATTTTCCGAAAGGAGACCTTCACCAATGGGTACCTTCATTTTTCCAGCAACCACCCCAGGCACATTATCAAAAATATCCCCAGGGGCCAGTTCATTAGAGCTTGTCGAATGACCTCTAAACAAACTGATTTGATAGGTGAATTTGAGTTCATTGTTTCCCTATTTTTGGATAGAGGATTCCATCAATCACTACTGGTTGACACCAGTAAAGATATTTGGAACAGACGAATAAAGCAATATCCAGCATTGCTTAATTATTCCAACAGTTTGGAAAACAATGATAACACTATTCTCACTAACACCACCAACAGGGGTAACCCGAACACTAACTTGATTTGTTCCATCGACATGAGTAGTGATGTCAAACACATACAGAATCTAGTTAGAAAGAACTGGTCGGTGATTAGAGGAAATTTGGATTTATCTAAGGTTGTTGGTGATCAACCTGTTTTTGTGTCTAGGAACACTCGTAGTTTGAAAAAAATTTTAGAATCCAATTATAGTTACAACAACAACATGACAACTACTAAAAAAGGTATGCAGTGTTGTCATCATTGCAATACATGCAGGTACATTTCTGTGGGACCCTACATCAGCATAGAATCCCACGATAGAATTTTGACTGCACCTAATTGTGTCAATTGTGACACTAGAGGTGTAGTATATATTAGCCTATGTAGTTCTTGTCCAGCTTTTTATGTTGGAATGACCAGTAGATGTCTTAAGACTCGCATAAAAGAACACCTTTATGACATAAAAAAGAAAGATCTAACAAGTGCTTTATATAAACATTCTATTGTTTGTACCAATTTCAAAAAAAAATTATTCTCTATACTAGAAGTGTGTCAGGCTGACATGAGAGGAGGGGATTTCAAAAACTATGTATTACAAAGAGAAACTTTATGGCAGATGAAATTAAAAGCTGACAAACACCCTGGTATAAACGAAGCTGTTAACATCAAATGTTTTTTGAAACACAGGAAGTTACATCTCCATAAAAGGAATACAGCTGTTACTTCCTTTTTTAACTGAAGCATCAAAACTAATTGTTTTAATTATGTACCTAATTGTTCAATTAATTATTTAAATCTGGATGTATTTAAGCTTTTTTTCATCCTTGTTTTTTTTTTTTTTTTTTTTTTTATTCTGATGAAGTCTGTGGACGAAAGCGGTGAATTAAATTTTATTACGCTATTATTTTTGTCATCTATTCTAGTTTGCCTCTGATTGCTGCTTCTGCTGTGTTGGTTTTGGTTTTGTATGCAAAGTATCCCATGCAATCCCTGCAGGCACAGTATAATCCCTGTTGTGGTCAGACACGAAGCAGTTGGCCAGTAAGTACACAACATGACACCCAACACACAACCATAAACGTGAGATATTGTTGAAGTTCACACTCACCCAAATATGTGGTGGACTGCAGAGTTCAACATATGGAAAGCTCACACTGGGCATGCTCGCACACTTAGATAAATGAGGCATATGTCAGACAACATGCCATGGAAAGGCTGAACTGGGCATGCTCACACACTTAGGCCATATCTCCGTTTAGCAGTTGGCCACACATATCTGGTATTTGTACGTGTCATTCCAGGAACCAGCCACAACACAGCAATCTGCCCAGTGCACACAGTAAATGACTACAGAGACAATAGTGCATCGCCCTCATATTCAAACATATTCCACAGATACACAAGTTGTTCATAGGAACAGGGAATGCTATGGCAATAAAGACCTGCAAACATTCAGCAACAAATATTGTGCATCTGACAATTAAACATATGGGTGTAGAGGTCAATACTAGGCTGTTTGCCCTAGGGAATGACAGGTTAGCCAGAGTGTGCTTGGCATCTGCATCCCCAGTACAGTAGGCTACTGTGCCACTGTAAAGTAGGTCACATAAGGCAATGTGTGAGGCTAGTATGCTGTGCCTCTGTCAAGCAGGGACACAGTGGAGATCCCAGGGTTTGAATGTGCTAAGCCACATCCATGTTGTTGGTGTGTGCTGGAAGAGGGTTGCTGAGGACCTCTAACAGTAAGTGGGCGTCAATAACAGACTGAGGGGAGCCCTATCTGCATTGTCTGGACAATTCCACTGTCAACACTGTGTTGTGATGATTATGTGGGATTGAAGTGTCGTGCCAGTACTGTTCAGAGATGTCCTCCCTCTGTGGACTACAGCTCTGCAATGTATTAGCTCACTCTGTCTGTTGGACGGCTCATATATGGCTGGTGTACACCTGACAGGTGTCCTGTTGTGGAGCAGTCATGGGTATATGTGGGATAGCATGATCAATGCAAACCTTACACATGCTCATAGAATGCAATTGTCAAGGATTACGCAGAGTGGCCAGTATAGTCCCCCAGCATGGGTCCTTTGAAGTCGTCCACCCCAGTCTTCACAAGTGTAAAGTCTGCTTGTGCTAAATACAGTTTGTTTGCAGTGACAACCTTGCCTGGGGGTGGGGATGGGATATGGATGTCCAGGGAAAGGTGGGTATGGTCAGATATCAAAAATGGTGGTCTACCTCTGGTGTGGAACAGTCAGTACCCATGTTGCAGATAGACAGGTGCAATATGTATTCCCCCATGTGGCTGTGGTGAGTGGTTCTGCCATAGCACATGGACCCACAAATTGTAGTGGCTGTAGGGTAATGTTGTAGAGGCCTGAGTAGTTCCCACACACAATATGCCTGTACCTGATGTTAACAACTGGAATAGTGTATGTGAACACCTGCATATCCCAGCACTGTTCCCAGGGAAGCAAAGTGTGTGTCCTGGATGTGGGAGTGGTGTTCTGGACTGGTTGTGTTGTGTGTTACAGGTTCTGTGGTCACGAAGTATGGTATAGAACATAACCTGCCAGTGCAATGTGCATATCTGACCCTGAAATAAGTGGCTGCAAATGCATATATATGCTATCCCCCACCTGACAAGCAGTACTAGATGTACATACCTCTGTAGAAATAAAGATGTCAGCACCCTATAAATACTGCAGGTGCAGAACAGTTGCCCAGTAATTCGGATAGCGCGCTCTGCTAATGCGTCTCCCTCAAGTGCCATAATATAGTTGGGTAGGAGTTTGAACCATGCAAATGCTTAGTGTGTGTGTGGGTGTGTGTGTGTGGGTGAGCGGGGTTGTTGTGTGTGCAAGCCTGTGTGAGGGAAGTGTCCCTTTTGGCAACTGGGAAAACACTCTACAGGATACACATTCCCCTTTCTAAGCACTGATGATGTCAGCACCCTATAAGTACAGCAGGAGAAGAGAAACCTCCCAGTGTGTGCATTTCTGTATGACAGACGTGCTTTTTTGCAATCAGGAGAACACACTACATGATGCATATTACCCATTCCAAACACTGATGATGTCAGCACCCTATAAGTACAGCTGGAGAAGAGACACTTCCCAGTAATCCGAATAGCGTGCTCTGTTAATGAGTCTCTCTCAAGTGTCATAACATAGTGAGGTAGGGGTTTGAAACCTGCAAATGGCAAGTGTGTGTGTTGGGATGAGGGGAGTTTGTGTGTGTGCATTTCTGTATGAAAAACATGTGCTTTTTTGCAATCAGGAGAACACACTACATGATGCACATTACCCTTTCCAAACACTGATGATGTTAGCACCCTATAAGTAAAGCTGGAGAAGGAAAACCTCCCAGTAATCCGAATAGCGCACTCTGCTAATGCGTTTTTCTCAAGTGTCATAACATAGTTAGGTTGGGGTTTGAAACCTTCAAATGGCAAGTGTGTGTGTTTGGATGAGGTGTGTTTGTGGGAGTGCACTTCTGTACGAAAGACATGTGCTTTTTGGCAATTAGGAGAACACACTACATGATGCACATTACCCTTTCCAAACACTGATGATGTCAGCACCCTATAAGTACAGCTGGAGAAGGGGCTCTCCCAGTAATCTGAATAGCGCACTCAGCTAATGTGTTTTTTTCAAGTGTCATAACATAGTTAGGTAGGGGTTTAAAACCTGCAAATGGCAAGTGTGTGTGTTTAGATGAGGGGAGTTTGTGTGTGTGCAATTCTGTATGAAAGACATGTGCTTTTTGGCAATCAGGAGATCACACTACATGACGCACATTACCCTTTCCAAACACTGATGATGTCAGCACCCTATAAGTACAGCCGGAGAGAAGGAACTTCCTAGTAAACCGAATAGTGTGCTTTGCTAATGTGTCTCTCTCACGTGTCATGACATAGTTAGGTAGGGGGTATGAATCTTGCAAATGGCAAGTGTGTGGGGGAATAGTAGGGTGTGTGTAATTGCAAGTGTGAGAGAACAGATCCTTTTGGCAAATACTACAATACACCAGATGCTGCATATTCCCCCAGTAAACACAGGGGATGTCACCACACTATCAGTACAGCCAAACAGGGCTACTTGCCCAGTAATGCCAATAGTGTGCTCCACTACTGGGTCTATTACCACTGTCAGAGCACAGATAGGTATGTTTTGGAAACCCACAACTGCCACGTGTGGTTGTGTCACACAATATGACCATGTGTGGGTTGTTGTTCATAACAATGCATGACATTGCCTAAACCAGCAATGGCAATGCACACATGATGTATGTGTGTGACACATACACATATATACCTGTGAACTTCAGTAGTTACCATGTCTGACACGTGCCTCAAGTGGATAAATGGTATTCGCAATGCATAACATTATGACTGTGTCTTACTGTGCAGGGGCCACAAGCGGTATGTGTCTATACAGTGTGGGTTGTATATGGTATAATACCAACAGCAGGGAATACACATCTGGTCTGGGCCATATAGTCTACATGTAGTCGATGAACAGGTGCTGCATGTTCCCATCTGTTGTGTGAGTGGTAACATGTTGTTCCACTGCAATTCAGTGACTACATGCTGGGAACCTTTCAGCTAGTGTGTTGTAGCTACAGTAATGCTCACGCACAATGTTTGGCTGGATGCAGTCCATCCATATAAAGACATTTCTAGAGACTGTCATATTGCCAGTGTTGTTAGGGAGGACAGGTGGGTTTCCTGTATATGGGAGGGTTGTGTGTGCCAGGCTATGAACCAGAAGGCAGTCCAACACACTGTTTGCTGCTCATGGATAGGCCCTGATGCTTTGTGCTGTGCCAACAACCTGGAGGTGTGTGTGTCTGTGGTGCCTTGAGATACCACCCCCCTGTCCATGTGTGTTACATGTGTAGGGGACGACAGGCATGGTATGAGGTATAACCTGGCAGTGATGGGTTGCACCTGTGGGCCATGAATCAGGAATCTAGTACTGCACAGATATTGCAGTTCACTGTGCTGAGGACAGTGTCCAGTGCATGCATCTTGTGGTGTACACTGCTGGTGTTGTGTAGCATCACTGTTAGTGTCCTATCCTGTGTGATACCCGTGGAGGTGGCTATGTAATCCGTGCCCTGCAGCAAAAGGCACTATGTGTGTATCAAGGGGCTTCACCAATATGCAATGGCCCATGGGTGTCATGTGCAAGCTGCCCCTCGCAAATCATTGTGGCTTCCCTAGCATGTAAGCACATGTTGACAGCCATTGGATACCCTATGAAAGACATTGGAGATTGAGCAGAATGTAGACATAGAACACCCTTCCTACAAATTGTGGTAGCATACCTGGTGAGGGTATGATGGCAACCAAGATCAGGCTCATACTGGCCCGTGCCACATGCTGAGAGATCCCTTCTATGTACCCTATCATGTAGTCCAGGGAGGTATGTCTCAGGTCATCCACAGTGGCATGGACAATGACTGAGTCATATGTGTCCATGCCTCTGACTGACCTGTATGCATGTGTTTTGTGGTGGACCATAGTGCCCCACGGGCATATCACTGTGACCTTCACCATGTACAGCCTGTTGAGCGGGACCCCACTGTAGCGGCCAAGAGAGGTACCTGACACATCTGTAGCAGGTGTGTTGTGTAGCCCTACAGGCTATGAGTGTGTGGCACATGGGATGTGTGCGCCATGTGTGGCATGTGCTGTGTTCCGACTTAACGTATGCCTGTGTGCCTGCTGCGGAGGTGTGTGATGCTCAGGCAGAATGCTATTCTGAGTCTCCAAGTATGCCCCAGTGTGTTCGGATTGCTGTCAGTGTGGGTCTATGTCAGACTGGTATTGTAGTCACTGTAGTATGTCATGCCACCTGACAGGGTATGGCAGTACTGGGTTCAGAGTGCTCAGTCCCCAGATTGGCTATGTGGTGGCATCCCACACATGTGTTGCACGTTCCTGGCCAGGGGAGAGGGTTGACTGCATACATGTGGCAGCTGTGACATTGCCACATGACTCACATAAACCACAACTGGACCATAGAGGTGTTTCTCAGGTTACCTTTGCACATGCTACTATAGTAGTGTGATTGTCATGGTGATTACCAACACATAGGGCCAATGGGGAACAACATACTGAAGGTGATTATGTGTGGGTGTACTGCTACTGATTTCATAGCACTGGAATATATGACTGCACACGTGGGTAAATGCCAGGTAAGTCATGTGCAATGTGTCACAGGCAACGTACATGCGAACAGGACAGACAGTAATGTTCTGTCATGTGGAAAATTGACATACGTATAGTACGCTATGCAGATGTCACTAGGAGTCCACAGAAGCTCTGTAACTCTGCATTGCAGGTGGAAGCAGTGTTCCAGGGAACCCCAAGCAAACATGCATGCAAACAAAGCTACAGTAAGCAGGGCTGGAAGTAGTCCATTGTACAATAAAGAAGGGGTAACACTTACAGTAGGTAACAGTGCAAATATGTAGGCACTATCGACATGTACCCAGGAATGCTCAGCTCAGATGTCCATGGTAGAACTGATATTATGTCATAGTTAACTGTGATTTGTATTACATTGGGACTGCACACATATCAACATGCGCAAACATCCACATTGCATAGTCATTGTGGGCAACATGCCACCATTACTGTACATGTCCATCATTGCATATCACTACTTGCATTAGCTTCTCCCCTGTGCTACCTGTGTATGTGGCTATCTGTTGACATTCTTACCAACGGTATGCAATAATGTGCAGCTGTTACACTATGGTACTTACTATGGGTGTAGATAACAATTCAGGACAGTCATACAGTTACTGCATCAGGCATGCTGGGATATACACACAGTCATATCAGCACACTGTACTGTTACCAACATGATACTAGTAATACACTTCTATGTGGTCACCCTGTGCATCAGCAACGTGTTTACCTGTTCCTGCACTGATGTTGGAGATTGCAGGAGGTGGCACAGTTTCATCATATGCACAGGGTGTGAATTAGGTATGCCTGAGTCTACCACTGATACCACCAATTGACATGTGTGTGTATGTGTGTTGGTGAGGGACAGCAGTACAGGGTGGGGCACTGTTGGTGCAGTGTGTGTGTGTATGTGGTAGCCCTAGGTGTTAACATTTCGCATGTGTGTATGCATGCACACAGTTCCACCTCATGGCTGCCATATACTGGAGTTTGTGGACAGCCACAGACTGCACCTGGCAGGTCATACAGATCAGTGTCTGTGGGCACGGACATGGTACCTGTGCCTGGCAGGGGTGCTATGGACCGTATCCAGTACTAAGCCAGACTGGGTACTGTCATCAGAAGCGGGAGTGTGTTGACTGGACACAGGTCCCTATTGGGACTGTCCAGAGCCACGTGCATGTGGTCTCCTGGGGCGTTCCAATGACAGCACAGACCCAGCATTGCTGGGGCTGCTGCTGGCACTATGGGGGTGTCCGCGGGCCTGTTGTCATCCACACCGACTGCCAGCTGCTGCTGTTGCTGGCATATGGCCACGTCGACGCCGCAACCGTCCACTATTGCCCTGGCTCATGGACATGTGGTTGTGGAACTGCTGTAATATGTCCCCACAATGTCTGTCTATGACATCAGTGACATTACGGATAGCATCCGCAATGTCACGCATACTGTCGGTCATGGCTGTGCGACATGCTCTCAGCTCCCTCAGACCCTGTCTGGTGTACTTTTCCATACGCGACTGTGCCTGCATGACAGCCCAAAACATAGCTGAGGTTGACAGATCTCTTTGGGCATGTCTGCCAGAGGCAGTACGCCCACGGATGCTCCCACGAGAACCCATGGGCAACTGTCTGTGTGGTACCATCGCAGGACCCTGCCCATGGCTGCTGTGTGGGGAAGCATGTGCCACAGATACCACATTAGCCTGGTCAATGCCCACTGTATCCTGTCCATCACCTAGGGACAATGGTGACATAGGATGAACTGGCAGGATGACTGTGCGCAATGATGGGGTTGACAGCTGTGTACTGTCAATTGGCTGACCAATGACGGACCCTGACACACCTACCTGTGCCATTACACAGATATCATCATTATCAGTACCTGTGGCACCAGATTCAGGTTCCCTGCTGCAGGACACCAGAGCAGCACCAGAACCTGTGGGAGGAAGACAGGAAACACAGTTTACAATGTCTACACAATGTTACCAGTGATGCACTAATGCACACATGCACACATGCACATGTGGACACATGCACACATGCACACATGCACACATGCACATGTGGACACAGGCACACATGCACACATGCACACATGCACATGTGGACACAGGCACACATGCACACATGCACACATGGACACATGCACACATGCACACATGCACATGTGGACATGTGCACACATGTACACATGGACACATGCACGCATGCACACGTGGACACAGGCACACATGCACACATGCACACGTGGACACAGGCACACATGCACACATGCACATGCACACATGCACACATGCACACGTGGACACAGATACACATGCACACATGCACACCCCGCAGTATACACATAGAGCACTACTGAGTTACACTAGTATTACTAGCACTATCAGGACTATTATATGTATTGTTAAAACACACTCACCAGCATGGATGGGCTGCCTTGCTGTAACACCGGAGGGACCTGCAGAAATGAGGGGATTAATGTCAGTGGGCACAACTGTGCCATTGATACTGCGTATGATACAGTGCAGTAGTACACCAGTTGCCTTTCACATGTCAGCTGCTGATATTGGCAATGTCACACCTGCAAAATTACATACTATGTTGACAGCTACATACCACGGACACACCTTACACATGCATAAACTAACAGTGTACAGAACAGTCAAGTGTACATATGGCATATTACCTGCACGCTCCATGTCATGTTGCTGTGTGGCTCCAGCCTCCATCATAATGAAGGTGGGTTGCTGTTGATGTTCCTGGGCTGCAGCCACAACACTTAGGAGTAGCCCCTCCAGTCTGGTGAGGGGGGGATGTGTGGCCACCCCACCTCCTGTGATGACCTGTTGCCTGTGGATATCCGACGCACGCTGATGGACATTTCTGATTAAATCACTGCAGTGATGTCGTACCTGCTCATATGTCCTATTATGCGTGCCAATGTCATTTACCCTATGGACAAGGTCTTGCCACAATGCAGCCCTCTCCTGCTGATTCTGGCTGGTGCGGGAAAACAGTATGTCATAATCCCGCACCAGGCTCTGGTGTATCTCTTCATCTTCTGCAGCAGAGTAGGCAGGATTTCGCTGACGCGCCATGTCCCTGGAAGAGAACACAAACAGGATATCAGCAGACTATGTCAGCAATATATGGCACACATACTATACATGATACTCAACTGTAGTGATATACTACTACTCCCATATGTAGCACGTGTGTGTCTCTTGGTGGATACACAAGTACATGGCCAGATATCAGTGCTCAGCCAACACCTGTGCAACAATACCTGCCACATTCCATACAACATAGTAGCATGCCCCATTGGTCAGCACACTGAGACAGGTCCAATGCACAACCTCACTCTGGGGGTTCATACCAAGGTACTGTATGTGGAACACCATCCACTAGTGTGATCTGGACACAAGTTACTCGGCCTGGATATACATATCCCACCACCACCACCAGCACAGTAGACTACTTTGATATGTATGTGATTAGACAGTTATTCACTTGTTAGGACTGACATGGTATCCATGCAGCCCACTGGGCCAGTGGATGCCACAACCCACACTGCTGACCCCTTTGCGAATGCTTCCCACAGACATCCCAAAGAATGCATGGAACATGGACACACATCTCTAACCCAGACCCTATGCACAAAGGTTAGGCATCCTGTCTGATGGATCCCAGCCAAAGGCAGATTGTATAACGATAGAAGGAGGCTACTGCAGGACAGAGCAGATTCACATAAAGGGAAGGCATCTGTGGTCAGCACTGGTAATAAGCTACGGTCTCTCATAACAACATCCACGGCCTACTCTGGGAGGGAAATGGCCATGAACACTATAGATAACCACAAGGCCTTCTTCAGTTATGTTAGACATATGGACCAAATGCCTCAGATATGCTCTGAGTTACTACACACCTACTTAACATTCACTGAACACACAGATATTGGCAACATTCTGGCAGACAGGTTCAGTGCATGTATCCCCCCTCCTTCTCCCCCACACTTAGAAATACTTATCACAGCTGAATGTAACCTCCCTATCATCTCAGATGTCCAGGTGAGGGCCGCCCTCAGCAAAGCAGAACACACAGCATCAATGTGACCTGATGGTATTCCTGGATGTGTGCTACGTGAACTACAAGAGGAGATACAACCGCATATAAGACTGATATTTAACCTTGGCCGCATTCACGGATATGTACCTGAACACTGGCATACAGCAACAGTGGTTCCACTCCACTAAGGAGGCACCTCTACTGACCCTGGGAACTACTGCCCCATAAGCTTAACCAGCCTGGCCTGCAAAGCTATGGAATGATTCATTATGGGACACATATACAGCGATATTGGGTACCTGCGGACACTTGATCCCACCCAGTTTGCCTTTGTGATGGGCTGATCCTGCCTTTTGAACCTGGTTGACCTTTCAAAACAGTCACTACAGCCATTGATGAGGGCAACGCAGTCCATACAGCCTACCTGGACTTGCCTAAGGCCTTCAACACAGTACTCCACTCAGGCATCATAGACAAGCTCATTAGCTTACATGTTACTACATATGTCACATGATGGGTTGCACACTGGTTGACATACAGAATCCATAATATCGATATTGCAGGAACCATGTCAGACTCAATGCCAGTCACATGTGGTATCCCACAGGGCTCTGTCCTAGGACCCCTCTTGTTTGGCATTTACTTCTCAGATGTGAAAGCAAACATGTGCGGGTTGTGGATGACACAGTTCACAGATGACTGCGAACTAAGCGCCATAGTCATTACACCAGCTGACACACACATCCTACAGACAGGCCTCACTGAAATGGACAACTGGTGCCAGGATCATGGCCTAACACTGAATGACATGTAATGTATAGTCATCCCCTTTGGGTGAAACTACATGCACACAACTTATCACATGGACATACCTATAGATACAGACCAATGACACATATGGAGGGTTCACAGTCTGTAAACTATTAACTTGTTACTTTACATTACCTGTGTTTGTTGCAGCTGGTTGCGTTACCGTTTCTATAGCTTCCTGCTGCTGCTAGCCCAGCTTGATACTGACACTGATGACAGCTTCAACTTAGTTTGTGTAACGTGTGTTTTTGTGTTCTTATTTTTTTTTTCTTTTTTTTTTTTCTTTCTCTCTCTCTCTCTGTCTGCCTCCAGACGGTGCAATGAAAGTATTGCATGTGTGGAGTGGGAGTACAGGATGCTTTTGTAGGTATCTGCATAAGTCCATGTGATGGCCTCTGCACCAATTGTAAGCCAGCATTTGCTAATTGCATGCAGCCAGTTGTGTACTGATTGCAGTTCTCACTGTGATTTCAGGACAGTGCTATAAAAGGGTATGTGAGATAGGCGCTGCCCTTTCAGATTGTAAGGGCGGGACCATCCTGGTATGCTGTGGACACTGTTCTGTGAGTGTAAAGGATAGTATCTCTCTCATGATTCAGGCTGTGTTGTAGATTCACATTTCTCCATTCCTCTCTCCTGTTTCCTGTACTAAGTGTGTATGCACACTGACACCTACAACTATATATATATATATATATATATATATATATATATATATATATATGTGTGTGTAAATATACATACATTTATATATGTACATTAACTGACATTATTACCTACTAGCTACCAACTAGCATGGCTGTTTCTGTTCACACACTACTATTATAGAAATCCACTAGATTTGACAGTAAGTATACATGACATGCTTTGTGTACTACACATCCTATATTCCCTTTATATTCATTCCTACTATTACATGATATATTTATTTTAGCACAATGTTCTTGTATAACAGTCATGGCTTAGTGGTAAGTCATGCAGACTACTGTTTCCAAGGTCCTGGGTTTGGGACTGACAGTGGGATTTTATTTTGCTTTTGAACTGAGTACAGGACCTGTCAATCAGAGTGACTAAGGCACCTTTAAGCAGTTGTAACTGGGTTAGCGCTGGTTTGCGCAGAGCTCACGCATGCGCACTGGCATTCAGCTCTGTGCACACCCGCTTACAACCACTTAACAGTGCTTACTCTAGCGCACACCCGCGCTATTTTCTTTATAAGAAATGAAAATGGGGAGACAGGATAGTGATGAAAAAGGGGTCACAAAGAGGGTAAGACAGTAGGGAAACAAGCTTGGGTTTGCAGGAGGGATGTAGGTAAGGCCCATAGCTGCCCATTTCTTCATCAGCAACAGCTGTGCATATGTTTGTAATTTGGTGTGACATTTGAAACCTTCCACCCCCGAGAGAGGTGTCAGGACAACAATAATACTTGTTGTACAGTCAATTGTAATTGATAGATTCCATGTCCAGCAGACATGTGTGCGGAATGGGCAGCTATGTATGGGGCGTAATTTTTTTTGTGGGTACAGAGTGCCCTTTTTTTTTTTTTCAGGTGAGAGTGGGATGTCAGGTATAGGAAGTCGATATAGCTGGGGAGGTAGGTTGGGTAGGTCAACAGACAAGACAAACAAGACGCATACAGGGGCGGTGTATGACACGTGTGGGGGGGTTACACAATTGACGGGGACGGATGTTTGGATATCCAGAGCCCATGAGCCCACAGATGGCAACAGTGGAACTGATATCCCCACCCATGGGCAGTTGCCACTGTTCTTTCACTGCCCAGGATGGGGCTGTGCTGGGGGCTATGTAGGCCGGGCAACAGGCATGCCCGTAAGTTGTGCCACCTGTGCCTCAAGCTGGCATAGGGGCCCAAGAACAGAGTCCCGGATCTCCCTACGCACCACAGTCCGGACGCTACGGAGGGTGAGTGGTGGTTCTCCTCCAGCCACACTTGCAGAGGGGGGATGGGCCCCATCCCCTGCAGCGCTTCCACCCGCAGGTGGCACAGGGCCACCGGAGGAGGGTCCAGACTGGGCACTAGTGCCAGGTGCACTCACCAGCTGAGGTGGGAGAGGTGGGTCCGCTGGAACCCGCCTTCCCTGTCATCCTATGTTTTGCATTATGTCATGACAGTTTGGGTTAGTAACATACAATACCATTCGCAATTAGTTGTAACAGCATGCATTAGTATTCCCATTAACCAAACACCCAGATATTCACACCATTGAACAGCGAGCATAACACATGCATAATTTGAACAGCAATACACAGTCCAACAACATGCAGGGTTGATTGATGGCAACAGGCCATCAGGTTTGGATGTATGAACAGGGCAGATGCATCAACGTACATGCAAATATTTATGACCCAACAGAACAAATGTCCAGGGGTGTTAATTGTGATTGCACATACCAGTTTCACGTGGAATGGATTATATGTGGTTATAGGGTGGGGTGAAGAAAATATTATTAACACCTTCAATACCAATACATATGCTGTACATTTCTAATAGCTGCAGATATATACACACTACTGTTCTAACTACAGTTTCCTATATGATAACTACTTCAATTTGGTGATAGGACTGTTACTGCTACATCAATATACATTTTATTGTTATTCATACACGTTCATATCTGGCTTTGTTCAGCTACATCATCCTGCTACATTTGCTTTATATAGCTATAGACAACTGTGGATGTTTGGTATTTCAGACAATCATACTATCTGCATATTGCAGACTGAGAGCAACATATCCAGATTTTGGGATACACATTCCAGCTGCAGCAACACTTTGAACACATTTCGCAGTTTGGTTCTGCATGTCACATTCATTTCATTCTCATACTGACTGCAGTATACTTTATTCAGGGGTTATTACTACTTTATTGGTGGATTCATAGCTCTTTCTCACACTCTCTCACTTGTTTTCATTTTACTATTCAGGACGGTACTTACTTCTAGGCTTTATTGGCATGTTTTACCTGTAGTTATTACAATCCTTTCCAGCAGTCTCACTTCTGTCATGTTTCAGTATTTCAACAGGGATATATTTCACACATGTGATTTGCTCATCTTCTGCAGCTGTACTTTTCAGCCTGTTGCAGGTTGTGTACTATTATATTACAGGTGGGGCATCTTTATTTCAGACTTTATTTCAGACATTTTCATTTTTCTGTTTGGATTACAGACTGCAACACACTTTTGTAATCAAGCAATACTTGCAAACACTCTTACACTGTTACTTGCACATTTTATTACTTAGTGACTACACTGCACTCTTTTGCTAACTGTCATAATTTTATATTTCTTTACAGTTACTGGGAGAGGATTACTGACCTGCCTGGTGGTGTAGCCGCACCAGCCTATCACCATAGGCTCTGCGGTTCGCAGAACAGGCACTTGCAGCTGTAATATAAATGAAGTAATATTGGAATACACATCTCAATAATATCAGCTAGTTTAATTTCTTACATACGTAATTAAATGTAACTAACTCAGTAGTGTGGCATTGGGCATTTGCCGGGCCTCCTGGATCCAAAGGTTCATTTGGTCCTGCTTACGTCTCTTCAGGTCCGCATGGTGGTGACGGACCTGCTCACCAGTCCTTGGAATCCCTGTGGCACTGGTGAGATCATGAGCCAACCGGTCCCATGCCTCAGCCCTATATGCTCCCCACAGGACCTGGCCCTGCATGAGTTGGGCCTCATGATTGTGGACTAGGAGCCAGACCATATATCTGGACTCCTCATCGCCCACCTCTGTGCTCGAAAGCAACTACCCTCACCTACTCCTGACATTCTGGCTGCAAGTTAGTTCTACAATCGTTTATGCTGTGTATTCCCACCTATGGGGCTTATATATGCCGTTTTTCCCGCAATTATCTGTGATTGGCCATTTTGGAATTGTATCAGCTTCACAAAACCTGCTTTGTCATGCTCCACTTTCTATTCATTCCTATATATTTGCTATTACTGCATTTCTAAGTACAGCTGTCATGGCTTAGTGGTTCAGTACCTTGACTATGGTGCATGGTATCCTGCGTTCGAACCTGGCCATTGCTTTTTATATTTTATGACTGTCTAGACAGGCTAGGGGGTGTGTCTGTGTAAAGGCAGTTTTGTTACAGCTTGCTCAACGTTGCCCGTTGGTTAGCTTGTTGGTGCGGTGCGCAGCTCCGCGCAAACAGGTTACGCTAGTTTGCGCTTCATTTGGCTGTCAGCACGCATATTACGCTCAGCTCAGCTAGGGGCACACAGTTTCAGCGTGTTAAACCACTGCTTACCTACGGGCACTCATTTTACACCTGTTAAACCACTGCTCACCTACGGGCAGATGCACTCACCTTGTTAAACTGTAGCTCAGCTATAGGCACATCTGGCATTTTTTATTATTTTGGTATCTCGCATTTCTTCAAAATAAATGGCCTATTTCATTACATTTTACATAAAATATAATTTTATATGTGTACATATATGTCAGGGACTTGTTTCGTGCTTATTTTACTAAAAATAAAAATTGATGTTGTGAGGGCTGGAACCATGACTGCCTGCTCTTCAGCCGATGTCTCAACCACTACTCTATTGCTTTTTGGCTTACTTTGCATAGTTAGTTCTTATATGCTTTTCCACTTACTGCTAACTGTGGCTGAGCTACGGGCACGCCCACGCAAACGAGCGCACTCACGGGCAAACATCTTTACACTTTAAAAAAATATATAATATGTTTATTTATATATTTTATGTTCATAGTCTGTGGGGGCATGTGTTGTTTTGTGTTAATTCACATTTCCATGGACTCTGTCGTGGGTGTTTACTTTGAGCACTTTTACTCTTCTGGGGGCGTGTCCGATTGTAGGGCTCGGCCTATGGACACGCCCCCTACTGTCTTCCATGGACTGTGTTAGCCTTAAGTGTGATTCAGCATGCCCTCATGCATATGCATGACATGCTGACGTCACACTGTTTAACTGCAGCCTCCGTGTAAGCCTTATATCTCTTACACGGGGGCTTCGTGAATCCTGCCTATAGTGTTCCAAATATTTGGGCAGACATGTTTAGAGGATTTTGATAAAGGTTTGTTCACAAGAGTGTAGATCACAAAAACCTTCTTAAATGTAAAATAACTAGCCTGAAGCACAAGTGCTAAAACCAAAACTAAGATGCCTAGAATAACAGATTAATCAGGCTAACAAGCAGTAATAAATGCATCAGAATAAAAGCACTTGAACACTTAAGAGCATGCAGCAAAAATAAGGTACTAAAGTAGGAAGAACACAACTACAGTAAAAACAGCTGAGTAAAGTGTATTTTTTTGTAGAGAGGAAGGAATCAGAAGATAGTTCAGGATTAAGAAGCTAAGGGGTTGGCCTTCCCAAATGCTCCCTCTGTACTCAGTAGACCTTCACTGCTGATGAGATGGGACAGGGAGGAGTGTCCAAAATCAAAGAAGCAAGGTGATAGTCTTTCCCAAATGATCTTACTGTACTCAGCTGAGTAGGCAAATAAGATGGGAATGGGAGGAGTGACCAAAATCAAATTTACATCAGGGGCGAGCAGTTCCAAAGCCATCAAGTTTAACAGTACAACAGCACTTGGGAGGAAGGGTGGGAACAAACAATTCAGACACACAGGGGCCAGCAATAAACAATGAAACAAATATATAAATGCAGCACAGTGCAAGAAAAGTATACTTATCTCAGCTAGGTATATCAGATGGTTATAGAATCCAAGACAGCCATGTGCTATTATAGTGGATGATACTCTTGTAGGAGGCAATGGTGAACTCAAACATGATAGAAACATCCGGAAAGTTCTGGAACATGGTCGTGAATTGAATCATAAGTTGAATCCTCAGAAATGCAAGTTCAGGCTACAAGACGTTATTTATGTGGGTCATTTGTTTACCAGTTCAGGCTTACGACCAGATCCTTCCAAGCAAACTGCAATTCTTGAGCTGCCAGCTCCAGACAATGCCACTTCCTTACAATGTTTTCTTCACATGGTCAACTATTTGGGAACTTTATTCCAGATTTGAGTGAACTTTCAGTATGGCTGAGAGAGCTGACATGCAAAGATGTAGCCTGGTCTTGGTCAGAACAACACCAAAGAGCATTTGATGTCCTGAAACAGAGAATTGCCAGTCCACCCACTTTAAGATATTATGATGTTCACAAACCTGTAACTCTTTTTTTGTGATGCTTCAAAGTTTGGTCTTGGTGTAGTCATTCTTCAAGAGGGCAGACCAATAGCCTATGCATCCAGAACCCTAACCCAAACTGAGATGCAGTATGCTCAGATAGAGAAAGACCTCTTAGCCATTGTGTTTGCATGTTTTAAGTTCCATGATTATATTTATGGCCGATCAGTTAAAATTGAGACAGACCACCAACCTTTGGTCACTGTTTTAAAAAAGCCTATACATACAGATCCAGCGAGATTGCAAGGCATGAAGTTAAAGTTGTAAAAATACAATTTTCACTTGGTTTACACAAAAGGTAATCTTCTTTATCTTGCTGATACTTTATCCAGATCTTCCAGAAAAAACACTGAAGAGCATGAAAATGAGAAACCTGGTTTGGAAGTCATGGAAGTGAGAAATTTTTCTTCCACACAGCTTGATGAGCTTAGAACTCACACAATTTCAGTTCCAGTTCTCCAGAAGCTCAACCACTTTATCCATGAAGGATGACTGTCAAAGCAATCTTATTTACCACCAAACGTGCATCTGTATTTTCCTTACAGAGACAAGATTTTGATGGAAAATGGTATCATCATGAAAGGTGCAAAAGTGATCATTCCACAATACTTGCAACAAGAGTATATTAAAATCTTGCATCATGGCCATCCAAGAACTGATTCTACCAAAAGAAGGGTGACAGGACTAGTATTTTAGCTTTCTATGTCAAAAGATATTGAGAAAGAACTTTCAGTTTGCTCTGTTTGAAACAGTACTAAGCTGCATGGATGAAAAGAACTACTTCAGCTAAGTCAGATTCTTGAACTACCTTGATTGACAGTAGCTATAGATATTTTCGAATGGAATGGTCCACATTACTGGTGTTGGTTGACTAATCTAATGTCCAATACTGTCATTATGAATTTGAAGAGACATTTTTCTGTCCATGGTAGTCCACACAAAGTCGTTTCTGCCAATGGTGCACAGTTTATAAGTCAACAGTTTAAAAAGATTTGCTGAAATGTGAGACTTTATTCATGTTATGAGTAGTCCTGAATACTCACAATCGAATGGCCTGGCTGAACATGTAGTTCAAAGTGGAAAACAGCTGTTGGAAAAGTCTAAACATGACACTACTGATATTTTTTCTTAATCTGCTTAATCTCAGAAACATTTCACCTGCCCAGAAATTAATGTCAAGACAAACCAGAACCACACTGCCAATCAGTAAGAATTTGTTGGTTTCTAGTGCTAAAGACAACAAAGCAGTAAAAGCTCATCTCCTAAAGTACCGTTTGTCTCAAAAGTCCTACCATGATAAAAACAGCAAGTCTCTGAATCTATTAAAAGAAGGAGAGATAGTGAAGATGCAGACAGTGAAAGGATTTGACAAAATAGGACTTGTGAAATATTTGTGTGAGGAACTGAGATTGTACATCATTGAGTCACGAGGTATGGAATTCTGGAGCAATAGGAAACATTTACTATTGGTGTCTGAGCCAGTGTTACAGCATCATGTCATAGCATCATAGGATCATAGGAAGTTACTAGGCTATTGGCCATGAGGCTCATATAAGCCTAGCCAAGAGCTTAGCCCATGTTTAGACAAGTCAGCACCCAAAGCCCCTGTTCACCAGGGACATAGGTAGAATTCCAGGGATGTATTTTCTGTTTTCCATCCAGTTATCCAGGTTGCACCTGAAAAGGGATAATGAGGTATTCTGCTTGACATGGAGAGGAAGTCTATTCCAAAGATGGGGGAGTTTCTGGGACACAAATCTGTCCTGCCAACAAGTCCTATTGATGTCACAGACCAGGATGAGGTCACGCATGTGGTTTACTCCACTGGAGCTTGACTTGCATATATGCAGCAGTCCCATCAAGGTGGGGTCTGAGATTACTTTGTATGCCAGACAGAGGTCACCTCTGAGGAGTCTGTATGAAACTGAGTAGAGGAACAGGGCTTTTAGCCTATCTGTATATGGTAGATATTTGAGGCCCTGAATTCTTCTGGTGAGGAACTTCTGTGGTCTCTCCAGCTGCTGCATCTGCTTTGCAAGGTGCATGCCAAAGGGGGAGTTGTACTCAATAACTGGCCTTATAAGGGAAGAATACAGGGATGTTAACACATCCTTGTCCCTGGATGAGATGCCCTTACTTATGAGGTGAGCCATGTAGAAAGCTTTCTGTACATGGAAGCAACATGGTGGTCAAATGTCAGGTTACTATCAGCCTGAGTGCCCAAATCCCTAATGACTGATTGCGTGCTTAGGACATTGTTATTAATGTGATAATATGTAGAGACATCACTCTCCCCAAAGGGGATGATGATGATGCATTTTTTGGCATTCAACTTGAGGCCATGTTTCTGGCAGCAGTCATTTAATTGGGTGAGACCCTCTTGGAGGACGTCCACATCACTTGGTGAATTGATGACCGCGCCCAGCTTGCAGTCAACTGCAAACTTGGTCCACTGGTTTTGGCCTGCATCTCAGAGAAGTATATCGCAAGTAACAGAGGCCCCAAGACTGATCACTTGAGTATGCCACTCATTATGGATCTACTGCTTGAGGTGGCTTCTCCTATTTTAATTAGGTTGGTTCTATCAGTGAGCCAGTTTGCTACCCATCTGATAACATAGGTTCATTGGTGTGTACTAGGCTAATGGCTCTGGAGCCTTTACAAGCCTAGCTCATAGGATTACCCTGGCATCGTGCCACCCGACCTTAGTTCCCAGTGCCTATGTCGAGCAGAGCCACTGGAGTGATCCCCGGGGTGAATTTTCTATTTCCCATCCACTCATCAAGATATTTCTTGAAGAGGGCCAGTGAGTTGCTCTGTTTGACATGTATGAGAAGTCTATTCTATAGCATGGGCAGTCTCTGGGTTATGAACCTGCCACTTCAGCACGTTCTATTGATTCTGGTAATGAGGTTGAGGTCTCTGGAGCATGTGGTGCAGAGGGATTGGGATTTCTTTAGATGCAGCATTTCTGACAGAGCTGAGTCAGACATGGCTTTGGAAGTCAAGCATAGATCGCCATAAAGTAGGCAATATGAGACAGAGAATATTTGGAGTTTTTCTAGTCTGTCCATATAGGACAAGTGTTTAAGATCTAGGATCCTTTTTGTGAGGTACTTTTGCGGCCTTTCCAGTTGTTGCAGGTGTCTAGTGAGATACATACCAAATGGGGCATTGTACTCGATGACTGGCCTATTGAGGGAGAAGTAGAGGGAGACAATAACCTCTTTTTTCCTGGATGCAAAACCCATAGTAATGAGATATGCCACATAGAATGACTTTCTGACCACAGTGGCAATGTGGTGGTCAAAAGAGAGGTTGCTGTCAACCTGTGTTCCCAGATCTCTTATAATGCCTTCTGTGTTCAGTGGACTACCATTGATATGGTAATTCATGGGACCCGGGTGATTCCCAAAGGGGATGACGACACATTTTTTGGCATTGAGCTTAAGGCCATGGCTCTGACACCAGTCGTTGGTCTCAGTGAGGCCTTTCTGCAGGATGTCAACATCACTTGGGGAGTTAATAATAACTCCCAACTTGCAATCGTCTGTGAACTTTGTCAGCCAGAGTCCCTTTGTGTTGGTCTGGACTTCAGAGAAGTAGATACCAAACAGGAGAGGACCCAGGATCGAACCCTGTGGGACTCCATTTATGACTTGTCGGCAGTCTGACTTGGAGTCAGCTACTTTCACACTGTGGGTTCTATCTGTGTGCTAGTTTGTAGCCCACCTAGTTGTATAGGGGTTGATGCCAAACTTAGTGTGTTTTTCTATGATTCCTCAGTGGGTAATGGTATCAAAGGCCTTGTGAGGTACTTTTGTGGCATTTCCAGTTGTTGCAGGTGTCTAGTGAGATACATACCAAATGGGGCATTGTACTTGACTGGCCTAATGAGGGAAAAGTAGAGGGAGACAATGACCTCTTTCTTCCTGGATGTAAAACCCATAGTAATGAGATGTGCCACATAGAATAACTTTCTGACCTCAGTGGCAATGTGGTGGTCAAAAGAGAGGTTGATGTCAACCTGTGTTCCCAGATCTCTTATAACACCATCTGTGTTCAGTGGACTACCATTGATGTGGTAATTCATGGGAACCGGGTATTTCCCAAAGGGGATGACGACACATTTTTTGGCATTGAGCTTAAGGCCATGGTTCTGACACCAGTCGTTGGTCTCAGTGAGGCCTTTCTGCAGGATGTTAACATCACTTGGAGAGTTAATAATAACTCCCAACTTGCAATCGTCTGCGAACTTTGTCAGACAGAGTCCCTTTGTGTTGGTCTAGACTTCAGAGAAGTAGATACCAAACAGGAGAGGACCCAGGATCGAACCCTGTGGGACTCCATTCATGACTTGTCGGCAGTCTGATTTGGAGTCAGCTACTTTCACACTGTGGGTTCTATCTGTGTGCTAGTTTGTAGCCCACCTAGTGGTATAGGGCCTGATGCCAAACTTAGTGAGTTTTTCTATGATTCCTCAGTGGGTAATGGTATCAAAGGCCTTGTGAGGTACTTTTGCGGCCTTTCCAGTTGTTGCAGGTGTCTAGTGAGATGCATACTAAATGGGGCATTGTACTCGATGACTGGCCTAATGAGGGAAAAGTAGAGGAAGACAATGACCTCTTTCTTCCTGTATGTAAAACCCATAGTAATGAGATGTGTCACATAGAATGACTTTCTGACCACAGTGGCAATGTGGTGGTCAAAAGAGAGGTTGCTGTCAACCTGTGTTCCCAGATCTCTTATAATGCCTTCTGTGTTCAGTGGACTACCATTGATGTGGTAATTCATGGGAACTGGGTGTTTCCCAAAGGGGATGACAACACATTTTTTGGCATTGAGCTTAAGGCCATGGTCTGACACCAGTCATTGGTCTCAGTGAGGCCTTTCTGCAGGATGTCAACATCACTTGGGGAGTTAATAATAACTCCCAACTTGCAATCGTCTGTGAACTTTGTCAGCCAGAGTCCCTTTGTGTTGGTCTGGACTTCAGAGAAGTAGATACCAAACAGGAGAGGACCCAGGATTGAACCCTGTGGGACTCCATTCATGACTTGTCGGCAGTCTGACTTGGAGTCAGCTACTTTCACACTGTGGGTTCTATCTGTGTGCTAGTTTGTAGCCCACCTAGTGGTATAGGGGCTGATGCCTAAATTAGTGAGTTTTTCTATGATTCCTGAGTGGGTAGTGGTGTGAAAGGCCTCGGCCAGATCAAAGTAGGCTGTATGAACCACTTTGCCTTCATCCACAGCTCTGGTGACTAACTCAAAGAAGTCGACAAAGTTGAGCAGGCATGATCTACCCTTCACAAAATCAAACTGTGTGGGACCCAGAGTTTGGAGATTCCCTATATCCTTGTTTATTAGGTCCATGATGATGCGTTCCATAGCTTTGCATATCAGACTCATCAGGCTAGTGGGGCGATAGTTCCCAGGGTCTGTAGTCACTCCTCCTTTATGGAGAGAGATGACTGTATCAGTGCGCCATTTGGTAGGGACAAAGCCTGAGGTGAGGCTGTGCTTGAACAGGGCACACAGTTGAGGTGCCAGTTCATTCTGTAGTTCATGTAGAACACACCCAGGGATATTGTTAGGTCCAATAGAAGCTGTATTCTTGGCCTTGGATAGTGCTGTTTTAACCTGTGCAGCAGTAATAGTGGGTGCCTGACAATCTACTGGTATTGTGATTGGCCCTTTGGGAGTAGAACGAAGGGGCAAAGTTGGCACTGAATCTGTTAGCCAGTATATTGGCAATATATGTTGGCTCAGTATAGGAGGTACCATTGTACAGTAGCTCAGAGCAAATCTGGGTATTGCCGTGGAGATTTTTTCCATAACTATAGAACGCCTTGTGGTTGTCTTTACTATCTGCTGCAATTCTGTTTTTAGTAGAGGATTTGATGAGGGATCTCAACCTTTTGTTGATGCTGATAAAGGAGTTTTTCCAGTCTTGGGGCTTCACATTATTCTGCATCAGTTTCCTCCTTCTGTTGTAGAGTTTGTTTATGGCAGGGGACCACCAGATTAGCTTCCGTTTTTTTGGAGGAGAGCATCTTGGCTGTATTGGGTATGGCAAGATCCATGCATTTGTGTATGTATTCGTACAATGCATTGGTGTATGATCCGGCAGTCATGCAACTATTTTCCATTTGCATGGGTGCTGTGAAGTTAGCCATCTCTGTTTTTATGAGCCCAAAGTTAGCTTTGGAGAAGCTGGTCCAGGGCATTGGAATTTATGAATTCCAGGAAATGTTGGGAAAGTGTATTGGTACATTTTCCCAGTTAATGGAGGGGTAGTTGAAGTCTCACAGTATGAGAGTGTTATGTTGGACCCTAATATTCTCCAGGGTGCTTAGGAACATGGAGTGTGAGTCTTGAGACATGGTTGGGGACCTATAGTAGGCTACGACCTGAATCGCTGTCTTACCCAATGCTAGCTGCACCTGAAGTATCTCTGATACATTTTGTTGGGCTACCAGTTTGGAGGTATGTACATCCTTTATGAATATGGAAACACCACTGCCTTTGGAGCTTCGGTCCAAGTCAAAGGGCTGAAAGGTGTGAAATGAGTTATAGCCTGGTAGTGCAATGATGCTTTCTGCTGCCTTGAACCAGGTCTCTGTTACAGCATTAATGTCGATGTTCTCCATTTTAAGGAGTGCTTCAAATGAGTGCATTTTGAGATTTAGACTTCTAGCTTTGAACAGTATGACCCTCAGATTGCATTTGTTTGTAGCTCTTATGGTGGTAATTTGGTCTTTGGAACACTGCCTAAAAAAGGCACTATGGAGTGGCCATTGCCTTGGCCAGTATCTGGAAGCCCAGGGATGACAGATGCAGGCCATCTCTGGCAAAGCATTGAGGTCTGTCAATCATGTCATCCCAGGCAGACAGATATTGGATCCCCTTAGAATGACACCAGAAACTTAGCCAATTGTTGAAATCAAGCAGCTTCTGGTTGTACTGTGGTATCATTCTGAGTGATGGTAGGATGCTGCTCAGTGCTAGGTTCATACCTGCGCCTGGGCTACATAATCCGAGAGCTCCTCCACGTCTCTTTTCATGTAGTCCAGGGAGGTACATCTCAGGTCATTCACACCCACATGTACAAGACAGAGTCATATTTGTACCTGCTGTTGAGGGACCTGAGTGCATGCATAATGTGGTGGATCCTGTCACCTGACAGGCAGCTGACTGTTACTTTCTCCTAATTCAACCTAGTGAGTGTGACATCAGTGTGCCTTGCTATCGAGTCACCTATGACTAGTGTGTTGGGCATGATGTTTTGCCTTAGGGGCTTTGGTTGAGTGGCACACTGTTTAGGAGAATTATGTGTGTCATGATTAGCTGGTCAAGTGCATTTCTGCCTTGGCGGTCTCTGCTGTTTGAGTAGATTTTTATTGAGAGCCTCTGCAAAGGTGGGTGTATGGTTTGTGTTTTTATGTGAAGGCAGTGCTGGTGTGTGTTCTGGAGAGCTATGTGTTCCATGTGATGTGGTGAAAGTGTTGATCTTGTCCTCTTGACCAGCTATGGCTGGAGAGTGCATGGCTTCCAATTTGGATATGTAAGTGCATCTCTCGCAAGTCTGAGTGTTGGGAGGTAAGAAGAGAGGGTTGTCAGTGTACATGAAGCAGTTGCTACTTTGCCTCAGGATGCCCAAGTTTACCAGGTTGATAGGAAAAAGCACAGAGAACTGACTTTTAGACATGCCTGGAGGGGTGGGCATTAATAATAAGTACTGGAGCTGTTTTCTTGTAGAATGATTAGTGCTGGTAGCACTTTTGTGTGATACAATCATTGCTATAATAAATCTGGTAAATTGCTAGACTAATGAGCTAGCAAAAGTGCAAGAGAGGAGAGAACTAGCAGATCTAAGGGAAAATTTGAAGAGCAGACTTTGACACTGCTCAGAAGCTTACAAACAGTCCTGGATACAGCAAATCTGTATCTGGACTAGACTAGTTACAGGAAAGGTGCAAAAAGTGTAAATGCTGGCTTTTAAACCAGAGAGTTAAAAGAGATGAAAAAACTGCCCAAATGGCCAATAAACTACATTTTCTGAGCCAGAAACCACTCCTCTTGTGGAAGATAGGCTACCTAATATTTACCACTCCCACTGATAAGCTAGAAAGCTTCCCTCCAACACAGAGAGGCTTGAGGGGCTCAGAAGCTTACAAACAGTCCTAGATACAGCAAATCTGCACCTGGACTAGACTAGTTACAGGAAAGACAGGAAACAAGCGCAAATGCAGTCTTTTAAACCAGAAAGTTGAAAGAGATGGAAAAACTGCAAAAACGGCCAATAAACTACAATTTCTGGGCCAGAAACCACTCCTCTTGTGGTAGATGGGCTACCTAGTGCTTACCACTCCCACTGATAAGCTGGAAGGCTTTCCTCCAACACAGAAAGGATTGGGAGGGCTCAGAAGCTTAAACAGTCCTGGATACAGCAAATCTGTATCTGGACTAGACTAGTTACAGGAAAAGCAGGAAACAATCTTACATTTTTTTATAGAAAAGCAGCTAAAACAGCACTAAAAACAATTCAAGTGAAGTGCAAGCAAGCACACTTGAGTGTGTAGCAATATTAAAGCATATAGAGTTTAAATAAATGCAATGTATTCAAACTGTATTCTGAAATGAATTCAATTATTGTTTTATTCAACTCTGAACAGTTAAAAAGTGTCAAAAATATACTTATCAGCTGAGAAGCACACTCAGTCAAAACAGGAGATTCTAGCAAAGTATTTTATTTATTTATTTTTTTAGTAAAGTGGAAAGGGAGAAAGCAGGAACAGAAGATAATTCAAGGTTAAGAACCTAAGTGGGTTGGCCTTCTCAAATGTTCTCTCTGTATTAGGTAGAACGAGCTAATGACACTAGACTGGGAGGAGTGTCCCAGATTAAATTTACAGTAGGGGTGGGCACCTGCAGAGCCACCATGTATAAGAATGAGACACCAATAGGGAGGGGGTGTGGGAAACTATTACAGCTACTAGCTACACTATTAGGCTGAAAACACTACTGAAATGTTTATCACAGCAGAAAAACAGCAAGAGCCACTAAATGAAAGTTTTAAACAGATAAAGGAGCAAGGAGACTCTGGAGAATGGTTTTAACTGCAAACAAACCAGTTATATGATACACTCCTTGACAGGTAACCAGACCAAACAAACAGCAGCCTCTAGACTATGCTACCTGACTAGAATACAGAAGCCTCACAAAAATGCACAGAAAAGCACACATAGAGCACTCGCAAACAGAAAATACAACTCTCAGTATGAGAAAGCAGTTTACAGTTAAGTAATTCAGTAAAAATGCAATTACAGTAATGAAACATTATCTAGCAATGAAAAATACAGTTAAAACAGTATAAAATAGTACAGTACATTATAGTACAGGATTGATGTCTAGTTGAGAGAGCTTCTGTAATAAAGACTCTAATTCTCATAGTGATTCGTTGAATGTTCCTGTTCCAGAGAACATTTCATCGTCTTTTCCTGTTCCTGAAACTATTCCTGAAAATCCTGAAGAAGAACATTTCCCAGTGATTGTCCCTGTTGCTAAACCAAGTTCTAATTATTATATTACAAGGTCAGGTTGTATCTCAAGACCTAATCCTAAATACGCAGCAACCTGGAAATGATTGTTATTGTTTGTATATATCTGTATAATCTGCATGCTTATCCAGTTGTCATTTTCATTTGCAGGACAGAATAGTCAAAGGGGGATGTAGATCAGAGTGTGTGTTGTACCTTTAAGAGCTATTCCAGTCTATGTGCATGTGCATATAAGTACTGAGCACGTGCAAGCAAGTGTGCCATTTGGTGTGAGCAGCCAAAGTGAAAGCATGTATGTTTGTAGCAGTCAGTCAGTTAGTTTAAGTTTTATATTCCAGTCATCCATCCTGATGTGTTTGTGTGTAATAAACTACTTAAAAAACACCCAACCTCATTGTCTTATTTGAATACACAAGAAGAGTGACAAGATGGACAGCAGGTACTGTTACAAAGACAGATATAACAATTTAGCAGACCTTTTACAGTATTAGAATTGTGTATTCAACACAGATATAAGGAAATTAAATAATTACATTGCAAACT
The DNA here is from genome assembly GCF_019279795.1 of Protopterus annectens. Lineage (NCBI taxonomy): Eukaryota > Metazoa > Chordata > Ceratodontiformes > Protopteridae > Protopterus > Protopterus annectens. The sequence goes on along the minus strand of NC_056725.1, from coordinate 505,518,395 downwards.
TCAAAGATTGGTCATAAAACTTAGTTTTACAATTTAGTACATCATCATGTAAATATGTGATTTTTTTTGGCCAGTGTTTAGTTGACCATGACATAATGCTGTTGTTAACACACATTTGGAATCACTGATTTTTTTTTCAAAGATCTTGGTATTTTAATAGACAGTTGCCTTTTTCTTTAAGGAATACACTTGAGTCTTATGATCTCAAACCATGAAACAAGTAGGACTGATACATAGGATAATGAATACTAATTATCTGGAATATCTTACACATCTTTATACAGCTTATATCAGACCCATTTTAGAGTATAACTCTCCCATTTCTGATCAAACAACTTAAGGCAGGCATCCTTGCCTAAGCCTCTGTAATGTAGATTCATCAAATAATTCTCAAGTTTAAAAAAAAGTATTTTTACAGTAAGGCTTCAGAGACTGCATTTATACAATACTGTATATAGCTAGATATGTGATAACCTGTACATAGCCATTAGGGTCTATACAAACATTGAAATATATGATGGACTGTAACATTCAACCAGGGAATGAATTACAGGGTTTATCAACTAGGATGCACATTGAAAGAAATAAAACAAAAAAGCAGATATATTTATGATACAGTTCCTACCCAGACTTTGGGGCACACTGCCTGAAGCAATGAAAACTTTTATCAGTTTATAGCTTTTTATGCTTAGGTTAGAATTGGCTACTGGTGACAGAAAATTTAATCACAACATTATGGAGTCTGTGTTCCTAGTTAAATTCCTGGACTGAGCACTGTTTTCTGAAATTATGAACTATGATATTAAATCTTTCTGTACCAACACTGACCATCAAAAAGTGGCTGCAACATTAAGACAATTAATATGTGAACATTTTATGATCATTCCTGTTTTACTTCTGATAAGACAGATATTGCTACTTCTGATTGAAATTGTTTTGGAAGGAAAATTTTGTTTGCTAATATAAGGTTTGTGCAGATGTGGAGTGCAGCTATGGGCACTAAACTTAAAGCCTCTTTACGCCTCTGTCATTAAAAGTGTTGTACTTACAGCATATTTTTAATCTGGCAAAGTAGTGATACACTGCTACTGCAGTTTTTTGAGTGTATGAATGATAGTTCATAGGTTTGATTGTAACGTTTATATCTTACTAACCTTCAGGAAGCTTAACTGCTGCAGCCTGACATTGATATTTCCTACTTTGCATGTGTGAGTGAGTGAGTGAGTGAGTGAGTGAGTGAGTGAGTGAGTGAGTGAGTGAGTGAGTGAGTGAGTGGGTGGGTGGGTGGGTGGGTGAGTGAGCGAGCGAGCGAGCGAGTGAGTGAGTGAGTGAGTGAGTGAGTGAGCGAGCGAGTGAGTGTATATGTGTGCATTTATCTGGTCACTATGCCTGATTGTTGACTGCAAAATCACTGATGACCAAGCAGGCACATATATTATTTGCATGGTATTGTATTTGAACAAGCTTGCCTAAGAGTGGAAGTTGATAGTTTGGTGCCTGATGGATGGGTAACTGATGGAATAAGACTCAAGGGTAGCTCCAGCTATCAGTCAGAGTTTGCTCTACAGTCGGGATATATATATATATATATATATATATATATATATAGATCTTTGTAGTTCCACTGCTTATATATATATATATATATATATATCAACATATATATATATATATATATATATATATAAAGTCAGGTAGACCCATGGGTCTACCTGACTTTGTCGAAATCCCATATTATCAAATCTCACCTTTGTTGACACTCAAAATACGGAACGCCCACTTCATCGAAGCAGTGGAACTACAAAGATCTTCCCAGGGTAAGTGACCTGTTATGCGGGAAAGTGACCTTTGCCCTTTTCCCGACTGTAGAGCAAACTCGGAGATAGTATGCTTAGTTGGGGGGGGGGCGCAAACCCCACCTGGGTGGTTTAGGGGTGGTTTTGTTTCTTTTGTTTCTTTTTGGGTAAGTAGTTACTTACCCTAGAAAGATCAACAATCTTTATAGTTCCACTACTTCGATGAAGTGGAAGTTCGATAGTTTGAGTGTTGACAAAGTGAGATTCGATAATGTGGCATTTCAAAAAATGAGGTAAATCCACATATATATATATATATATATATATATATATATATATATATATATATATATATACACACACACACACACACACACACACACACACACACACACACACACACACACACACACACACACACACACACACACACACACACACACACACATGCGAGTGCATGCATACACATACACACACTCCTACAAATATATGTCAGTATTATTTTGAAGAATGCTAATGCCTGACTTCTTCTGACTGTAAGGGAAAATGTCATAATTATAGAAGTTGGTGGATAATGTATGTGCTACATTACTGTTTTTTTTTTAATATTAGCTTTCTTGATCTGGTATTAGCTCCTCTGGCAGTGTGTTTTGGGCATATAATTTCTAAAAAAATTGGATCAGATATTGCCTTATAGACCAGATAAAGTTGCACCTTGCCAAGTTCTTTTATGTGGCTTTTCTGAAGTTAAAGTGATCACCAATTAGTTACTAAACATGCCATTTTAAATTAAATGTGTTACAAAATATTTATTAAACTATTATAATTCTTATCAGGTTAGTATTGTTCAGTTTAAAAATAAATAAATAAATTAATTAAAAGATAGTCCATGACATAAGCAACATGAACAGGGCATGAAAAATATTAAAATAAGTGCTGAGGTATAAACACCCTCCTGCACAGGATCCAGAATGACTCATTTAAAAATATGAAATTTCAGTGACCTCCTGAAGGAGGTCCCAGTGCTGCATAGCTGAATCAGAGAAGGTAGCCAATTACAGACGATTGGCAGAAGTACACTAAGGGTAATCTACCCGAAGTTTCTAAATAGGCCTCTGAACAGCTATTAGCCTCTCACCTGTTGACTTGAGGGACCTAACTGGAACACAAAAAATTAAAATATTTTCAATATAAGCAAGAGTCAGGATGTAAAGGACCTGATAAGTAAGAAGGGGTGTCTTATACATGGACCTGGCATTTTTCAGCGGCCAATGCAGAGCATGCTGCAAAAAAATAACATGACAGGAGTGCTAATTTTTACTTGCTATTCATGCCATGGAATTAACTTCTAAAGTCACACCACTTCCCCTTCCAATATTTAGAGGTACAGGGCACTGCAGTAGTCCAGTCTAAAGTATACCAGTTCATGGATCACTGCAGCAGGATCCAAAGATGGAATAAAATTCCAGATCCTGAAAATTATTTTTAGCTGAAAGTAAAAACACATAAAAACACCTATAACATGCTCTTCAATGTAAGCCTATCATCAGGAATCACACTTAGAACATGGACTTGAGAAACAAATTCTAGTCTATTCCTCCCTATATTATTCAGGGGAAAGAAGATGTGAAGGACCTGCACTGGCATAGATTAGTAACACAGTGGTCATTGCCAGGATGGGCTTATGATTACTCTCATTCATCCATTATAGAATAGACTCCAGGCAATCTTCAGGTAAAGTCCAGTCCACATTTCGGAATGAAGAAGAGGTAAAGCTGGGTGTCATCAGTATATGATTGGCAACATAAAGCACTCTCTTAAATGACCTAACTGCTAGCTTATATACCATGGAAAGCAGCCATGCCAAGACTTAGCTTTGTAACACCTCATGCTCCGGACTCCAGAGGCATATTATTGAAAGAAATGACCCCATATGCTTTTCTGACTTTCATACATGCACACTGATCAAAGATCAAATGGTGTCTACCGCTGTTTCTCGATTTCTAAGGGTGGTAGCATTTCTAATGATTTTACTATTTTAATTTTACAATTTATGTCCTTTTTCATTTGTTGGCATTAAAGATGAGGTAATTTCTATATCAAAAGGTACTTTTTTTCCTGTAGATCATCTTGGAAAGCTCAGCATCTTTTACTGAAGTAATTATGTTATCCAGTCCGCACTCATTAACAGATCTGAGAAAAAATTATTCAAAAATATGTCTTGATGTACAGCATTGTAGAACACCACTGATAATGTCTAGTGGAATAGATAGATAACCCCCCACCCTCACTTGTATCCTCTCACTTCAGTAATGCCTTGCCGATTCAATTAAGGATGGATTGACCTTTAATATCTTTAATTTTTTTAATATATCCTTTATTAAAACAAATTCATAACAACAGATTTGTTTTGATTAACGTTACTAAACAATGAAATTAAACATTTTTTTTAGTAGGAATAGTTTGCATACATACTCGACATATAAATCACTAACTCACAAAAATGTTAGTCTCTTATTGCATTTCATTGTACAAAGATACTATGTTATGTCATCCTTATACCATTTTCAGATTTTTATAGCATTATTACTAAAGATATAATGGACCCACCTTTCTAGTGCCACTCTCACAAAAATTCATTCCGAAGGACTGCCCTCGTTTTTGTTTTCTCCTTTTGTCCCCCACCCCCTTTATTTCTTATTTTCTTTCCAATCCCTCACTTCAGTTCTTGTACTCTTTTGTCTTCCTTTATCTTCAGGCGAGGTTCATTTCCAAAGCAATCATATCCTAGTTATCATCTTAATATTTGTACTCCTGCTATCTTTCACTTCAGTGGGGCCTTTCATCTCATTCATCGTCTCTTGGACAACACCTAGTTCTAGGACTACTTTGTCCTTCCATGGTCCCCAAATAGTGTTTTTTGGCTATTAACAATAATAAGGTTAGCAAAGACTAAATATGTGAGGTTGCGCAGTGCTACTCCAGTTAAGTTGGAGCATTTCCTTAGCAGCTGCCACTTCCTGCCATAGTATTTCCTGCACACAACACTCTAATTCCTGAAAAGAAAGGTTGACTCTTCTCATAGTACCAGAAAATATGTTTCCAAGTACCTCACCGATGATCTGCACATCTCCAACACCCACCTGGATCCCCTGGAAACATCCTTGCTATCCTGCTTGGGGTGTAAAAATATTTATACAAGCATTTACAATCAAAGATGTGGAAATGCTTAGATTTGGAAGCATATCTGGGAGCTTGGGCTATTTGTTTCCAATCTTCATCTGACAATAGTTGGGCTATTCTCTCACTCCAATCAGTCTTTAGTTTCTGATAGTTGAAGTTTTCCATATCTGCTAGCGCCTTATATAGCCTCTTTAAAATAATGCATTTTATAGCTATTTTTGATCTTTATTCAACTAGTATTTCTATCAGTGGTGGCTTAGCAGTTTCTGGTATGAATCTTTTTATATTAATCTTCAGTTCCCCAACCAGCCCCATAAAACCCAGGTAATCATAGTCCGCAAGGCTAAATTCTTCTTTCGCTTATTGTCTCTCTTTTAACTTGCCTTGTTTTAATAACTACTCCCAAAAATGGTTCCTTTCATCTCCTTCACCAGAGAGGTGATGTTTTAAAGTTCCCAATTTGTCTTCCTCCTCTTATCACCATACCCTATTGATGCTGTCATATAGGTCCTTGGTTTAACTTTTTTCCCTTTGATAATGTCTTCCTTTGTTCTCCTAAATACTTAAGTTCCTCTTGTCAGTGTTTGGACAGAAAATGTCACTCCAGAAATTCAATACTGAATAATTATTACTTATTGGCAGCTAACAGAGCAGCATTTATTTCCATTTTGGACTATAGTTTTCCATGTAAATCAAAGAGCACAGTCTATATTGTGTTGCCCTTTAATATGTTTCCAGAATTGGTATTCCAAGTCCTCCCTTATCTGTCAGAACTATTCTATCCCACCAAACATGTTCTATTTTTCCCACCCAAAAAAGTGTTTTATCTTCTTACTTAACTTCTGCCATATCAATGGGTTTGGTTGATAAAAAATATGTCTGCCCCATATAGAGTACTAGCATGGCACCAGGTAAATCTTTATAGCTAGGATTTTGTCATGTTCCCCCATAAACATCATCCTCCACTTTTGTATTTTGTCCAACATTATTTTGGTAGTTTCTTTCCACATTTAATCAGCTACCTGCATCACATCCCTCTTTATATATACGCCCAGGTATTTCAGTCTTTCATGACCCCATATAAAGGGAAATCTATATACTATATCATGCGTAGGTGTGTTGTTTGTCAGTATCACTTTTGTCTTAATTTCATTTATTTTATATCCTGACACTGTACCAAACAAGTTTATCTCCTGAAATAAGGCCTGCAGGCCTTTTTCTGGATTTAATAGATATAAGAGCACATCCTCTGCAAATAGTGCTATTTTCTCTTGCGCCATCCCCCAGTGATATCCTTGTATATTAGATTGTTTTACTCCCACAGCTGGGGGTTCTAGGTAGATTGCAAAAAGAAGAGAAGAGAGTATGCAACCTTGCCTCATCCCCTGCCCTAGCTCTACTGGAGCAGAGCGCCTGCCAGAGCTTTCAATCTAGTACTCAAGCCCTGGTATATGTTTATCTAGTAGCCATATCCATTGTTCCAGAAATCCATGGTTACTTTGCACTGTCCTTAGGAAGCCCCAGCTGATCCAGCCAAATGCCTTCTCTGCATCTAGACTAACAATTATTAACTTTTCTTCTTCTTCTTCTGCTTAGCATCTTGTTGTATTAACATTGTCCTTATTATGTTGTCAAAGTCTGTCTCCCTTCCACAAAAACACACTAATCCAGGTCAAAGATATTCATAACTATCCTTGCTAGTCTCTTTGCTACAATAGTCACAATATTTTGTAATTATGATTTAGTATAAATATAGGTCTATACGAGCTTGGGTTCAATGCATCCTCCCCTTCCTTGGGAATCACTATTAATATTTCCTATTTTCATGAACTTTGCATCTCCCCCCTTGGAGAACTGAGTTAAATACAGCCACCCACATTGGAAATATTTTCTCTTTCACACTTTTCCATAGTTCAACCTGGATACCATCTCTTCCCATTGATGTTCCCATTTTCTACGCTTTTATCACTTCCTCTTTTTCCAGAAGCTGGTTTCCATCTTATTTTGTTATGTTGGCAGGGGTGACACATTTCTATACTCACTCCTTCCTGTTTCATTCACTTCCACTTTGTCATTCTGGGCATATAATTCCTATAGCACTCTAGCATTCTCCCTAAAATATTTGCTAAACTTGTTTTTATTTCCCCACTGTGTTGATTTCTTAGTTGTACTATAATCCTTTCCACTTTGCTGTCTCAACCTCTGCACCAAGAATTTAATTGCCTTTGGTGTCCTAGCATAAAATATTTGTTTAGTGGCTTGGGCTCTATTCAGTTCCTCTAGATATTGCATAGTGCCCTCTGTGCCTTGTCTAATTGCCTCTTTAATTCTATTTTCTGTACTCTGCTTGCTGATAACTGCAGGGATTTAATTTTCAGTAAGGCTGCTAAGTAATTGTTACAGGACCTTCTCCAAATTTCCGCTGTTCTCCATTGCACCATCTTCATTTTCTTTTATTAGATTCCATTACTTAGCTATTACCTTTTGTTGTATTCTAAATTACTCAATACTTCAGCAAGCTCTTTGCTCAGGCAGACCATAAAGTCTTTTCTATTTAACCAGTATGTGGGAAGATGCCAATGTCTTTCCCCCGCCATCTCCTTCTCTTCACATAATGGTACCTCTAAGGGGACATGATCTGTTAAAGTGACTGAATAGATAAATACTTGACTGATTACAGTTCTCTGTTTCTTAGTGACATAATATCTTGCTAGCCTCACAAAATTATTTTGTTGTTTAGAGTAATACATATACTCATGGTCCTATGAGTTATCTATAACATCAGTAAAGCCAAAAGTTTCCATGTACTTTTCCAAATAACACCCTTCCATACTTACTCTAGATTTTTACGTTCCACCTATGACATCCAGGGTATTAGTCACTAAATTCCAGTCACCAGCTATCAATATCAGAACCTGACAGAATGAAAAAATATTCCCTAGAACCTCTCTTACCTCCTTAATTCTAGCTTTTGGGGGAAGATACAGTAATACTGAAGTTATTTTTCTAGTTTTCCAGTCCTTTTACCATTATATACCTACCAAGTCTAACTGGATTTTCCTCTTCTTTTATAATCTGTGTCCCCTTTTTTATTACCAGCCTTATTCCTCTTCTTCTCCTATTCTCAAAACTCATGTTATAACCTTTTGTTTTACTTCTTTCTATCCATTTTTGAGCCTGTCTTTATCCAAATGTGTTTACTGCAACAAAATTAGTTGCACCTGTATTCTCCTTATGCATGACACTATTTTTTCTGCCTCCCAGAAGTCATTTAAACCACACCATTACGTCCATGTTCTATTCTGGTCGTTCCTTTCCTCATCTCCTTTAATTCACAAAGCAACACCATGTCATTCCCTTTCCTTCTTCCGTGGTTTTAAAAGTGTGAGCAACTGCATTTATACATGTCTTATTATAGCTCACTATTTTAAACAAAAAACATTTAATATCATCACTAATATATGCTACTAAGCAGCAGAAAACATCTAAAGGCTCTTCAGTGTTTTTGGTTACCCCTACTTAAACTCACAATCAACTCTATAAGCAGCTCTAGAGAATATTAGCATTCTTTACCATCAATACTGTTAGTTTGCAAAAACAAAGAGAAAAGGGTCTTTATAATGTTGATTCAGACTTCTCCTGTAAGTTCTAAATTATTTCTAAAAAGGGTGACTTTCTCCTATGGAAGACATTCTAATTTAAAAGAGTTACTTAATAGTAGGAATAAAGGCGTATGTAGGGCAAATGTAAGGTTTGTATGAGAGCTAAGAACATTTCTGGAACCAATATTAATGGTATGAAATTTATAGCTAAAGATCGATTTGACTGTAAATCCTGTGGGGTAGTTTATATTTTGGGATGTGGATGCTCTCCAGATAAATGGTACGTTGGTCAAACTAAACGGATTATGAAAACTCGGTTCTTGAGCACTTGGGGGACATCAGGAATCATAGATTAGATAGTACCATTGCTAAACATTTTCATGACATTCATGGAGGCTTAGATGATTCTTTATTCTTTTTTGTATCAGCTAGGCCATCATCTGTGAGGAGAGGAAGTTTTACTTCCAATTTATTATATTTAGAGAGCAGATTCATTCTGAATTTTAGTACACTTACCCCAAGAGGTTTAAATTTGGAAATTAAATATTTAAATGTTTAGTTTATCCAGCAGTACTACATCTCCTATGGTGTTCTTTTCCTCCTGTAAGTTCAGCAGATGAAGTTGACAATCTGCATCAGCAATTTTTATTTGTGAGCTCTTTTATTTGTTTGGTTTTATCCTGGATTTTCTTTTGAAACATTGGGAAATGATTTGTAGGATAATTCTCCATGCCTGCTTCTGCCTGTTCTTAGCAGACTGGGTGCCCAATGCAACATCATTGTCTGAGTCTCCCTTATTCCTCCATGTCTTACTTTCTCTTATTTAAGTCATCCAGTGTCTAGTCAGGGTCCAAGTGCTTGCATGTTCCTGTAGGGTAAACTATTTTGAAAGTCACCGGATATATTAAGGTAAAGTAGAGCTGCATCTCTTTACATAGTCTAATAGCTGGGAGTGTGAAGTTACTAGGAGTAATTGGAAGATATTGACAGCTGATGACAATATTAGATGTATAGTTGGTGAGACACCCAGATTTTGCTTTAAGAACAGAAAAAAATCTGAAACAGTTATTGTGCCAAGATGCATATAGAACTAAGGTCAAACCAATTACTTCACTGACAGGCACATTTCCTTCTAGGAAATTTAAAGTCTGTGAATCCATAGACTTTAGTAACTGTTTTGTACATCCAATTACTTTGAGAAAATATAGACTCAGAAACTATGCAGACTGTAATACCAAAAATGTTATATATGTTGCTAGCTTCAACCAATGCACTAGTTTCTATGTTAGAAAGATCAACAGATCCTTTAAGGATAGGATTCTACATCATTTGAGCAATATTACACTATGCAATAAGACCAGTGCTCTATCCCAACATATCTCTAAACATCCCAACCACAAGTTTTATTTTATGGTGCTGGAAGTTGTAGCCGAAAGCCTAAGTGGAGGAAACCTTCATAATAGGGCTGAATTGATTGAGATTGGTTGGATTGGAGATTGATTGAATTGCTGACCTGCAGGCAGATAAATTGCCTGGATTAAATGGGATAGTTCCTTTAAAGCCCCTGTTAAAGGGCAGAAGCTTCAAAGATGAATCTAAACTGAATTGGTTATTTTTTATTTAAATACAAGATAGCTGTAGTGATTTAATAGGATCTGAGGAAGACATTTGCCAAAAGCACTAATCCTGATTCAGAGTTTTAGATTATAGTATTTTACTGTGTTTCGTGGTTTTATTCTTTTAAGTACATTAAATCTAACCTTTACCTTCACCATGGTGGTACTGCCTGACTTTGTTCAGATTTAATACTTTAGTTTAGTAAAGCAGCCTTTAGCAGTCCGTAGTGTGTTTTGTCTTGGATTATTCATCTGAAAACTTGGTCAGTCGTAAACTCTTCTGAGAAGTGAATGCCAGAGAGGATTTGCCCAAGGACTGAACCCTGGGGTACACACACTGACAATTCTATTGGAGGAGGTAGAGCCACCTAGCCTAATTTCATGGATTCTATTTCTGTGCCAATTTGCTATCCAAAGAGTTAAATAGGGATTAACATTTAGCTTGGATAATATGTCAGTGATATCTGGGTGTAGGTGAGAGCTCTCTTGCACAAGCTGGGATTCCAAGAGAACATTCAAAAGTTTAGATCCAGGGGCCTTTCAAGATTTGATCCATCTATGGCAAGTTTCTCAATTAGACCTCTTTGCCTCTTCTTTGAACAATCAACTGGCAAAATTCTGTTCCATGACTCCATGCAGGAAGGCCTTGAAGATAGATGCCTTTTCTTTTCTTTGGACAGGAATGTTCCTGTATGCTTTTAAACCCTTTCTGCTAATATCTAGGGTACTTCTGAAGATCCCAGTTATTCTCACTAGGGGTAATATATAATTATCGACCATGAGATGGGTAAGGCTAATCTGACACCAAAAGAGATAGATTAATTCAAGCACAAAAAGGTAAATTACGTAGGCTTAAAATGGCCAGCAAGGGCAGCTAACCTAGTACTTACCTATGCACTTATGAACCAAAAAGTGCCCAGGCTGGCAGTAGTTGCAGGATTTTAGCCAGTTCAGTCTGCAAACAGTGCTATTCGTTTGCATGGGTTCATATAATCTTTATGCAGCTGTTCCTCATTTTAAACCCATAACAAAAGACCTACCTACCCTCCTTGGAGAATTCACATGATTTCACTTTTTAGTAACTCCTAGATCCTCCATTGATCTCTAGAGATTATATTAGATTTCAGCTCTTCATCCTGATGTCCATAAACTTTCATTCTTGGTAATGGTGCTTGTCAAAAAATTGCATAATATTATCATTAATTGCATTTATATATATAAAAGAGAAAACAAATGCACTTCACTGATAATGTGCATCTTACAATGATTTTAGGGATAGTTAACCTGTTTATTCTCCACTTTGTTAGCAGTTAAGACATTAAACTGTATTTCTCATATGTTTAAAATTTCTGGCATTGCTGAGGACTCCAGCTACTACTTTATATGATAGGTTTCAAAGCTCACTAGCCATTACAGTATGTCACTCATTATTTGCATGTGTTCTTTGACAGATAATCCAATCCTTGAAAAGCTACTTCCTAAACACAAAGTGAAAGTTCTGGAGAAGCTCTCTCCTGACCTGCCCCTAAAGGTAACAGCAAATCTTATCAGTGATGAAGGTTATTGGAAGAGGTGTTGTTTGAAGTGCTGGGCAGTGTGTGACACTGACAACTATGGTGGCAGCTGGAAGAGGATGTTTTTTGAGCGCCACCTTGAAGGTATCATTGAGAACTTCATTCCAGAGGTGACGGATTCCAGTGTAGTGCTGGATGCCATTCCATTTTGCAAGGACTATGTGAAGAAGCTTAGTATATCTCAGCTTCTCCCACCTGTGAAAGATGCTGCAAATCTGGTAGAGGAAGACATTTACGATGGAAGCAGTGATACCAGTCTTGACCTCCCATCCATTGATCACTTTGATTTTTGCTTGATCACAGACAAGCTAACTAATCTAGAGGAACTGCAACTGATCTATGGGGTAAAAGGTTGTGGAATGAACTTTGAATGGAACCTTTTTGAGTTCACACTTCGAGACTGTCAGCTACTTGCCAAAGCGGTCAACGCTTGTAAGACTCTAAAGGTACTTCAAAATAACTTGCTTAAAATCATTATTTTTTTTTATGGATAACTATGACTTTTTGCACTGGATTCTTGTGATGCTGTTCAATATTGAATTAAATATTTTTGTTTGTCTTTGCTTTTAGCTGATATTTCATTGGGTCTACTGCCTTCAGTGTCCATCAGTTACCACTTCATGTTGCTAGTTGTTATCCCTACAGCTTAAATGCGGATGCTCCTCCTTAATTAATCACCAGTGCACTAGATACGATGCTGTTTCTGCCATATCGATTTAGCTCCATCAAGTTAAAATACCTTATGGTTTATTATTATAAAAGGGGTTAATTTACTACTTAATGATCATTCCAGACCTAACACACAGAAATATTAAAACAAAAAACATAGGACGGATCACTTGGCCCATCTATTTTCACCATTTCCCTACCTTCTGGATAATCTGCAGATATTACTAACCCAATTATGCATGTCTTGTTTCTGCCACAAATAATACAAACTATTGTATATCTGTATTATTTATTCTTAAATACTGTAACTGTTTCTTCATGCTACCACCTCTTCAGGAATGTTGTTCCAAACATCTTCTACCCTTCCTATGAAAGAAAAAATAAAGCTTTATTACATCGTCTTTGATTTTGCCAGCTTGTATGTTCAGATTGTGTCCTTTTGCTTTCTTGTATATTTTCTCTTGAAATACTGTTGGGACACTTACAAGCCTAGCTGTGCAACCCAAACCATTTGGGTCCCGATTATCATGGGACCCTATATGGGGAGGGCATGTTAGTAGGGAGATGGGGTGTCGGAAGCTACTGAAGGCTTGGAGGGTGGAAGCTAATATGGGCACTTAGTGATTTAAAATGACATTTTTTAGCTGTCTTCTGCCATAACAAAAGCATATCTGTGACACAGAATGTATGAAGTTTAAATATGAGTTTTGGAATGATTGCACAGAAAGTTCTTGGAAATGTACAAATGAAGCAAGTGTTGTATCTGTGATCCAGTAGTCATATATTCAAAAAAATGCAGTAGTATTGTAACACATGTAGCCCTGCACACAGAAAGCAATCACCACAGAAGAGTGGTGGGAAGCTGTTAAACACTTCATTCACACTGTTAAGCACTTCAGTCCGACTTTCATCCCAATCTAACATCAGTGGGATTTGTAGACGGTAACTGTCTTTTTTTTTTGACAGGGAGACAGACAATATTTTAGGGTATGATTAATGTATCTTTGCAAAAGTTAACTTCTTGGTTTATTTAGAAATACTTTTTTGTTAGTTTTGATCATTAAGCCTTGGGCACAATTTATTTCTTCCTTGAATGAAAAAGTAGGAATGAATTTCTTTAGTTAGTCATAATTTTTATCTAGGCATTAATTGTAATAAAAAGCTGGTGAAAATAGCTGTAAAATAACCCCCACAGCACCTCAAACCCCATGGCTTCTTACATACAACCAGTGTCCAGACTTTTGGCTTAATTCTTTACTTCCTCCGTAGTTATCACACTGCAGTCTTGGCCATTTAGGACGCAGTAAACGGAAGCAGAAAGAAAAGCAAGAAAGAATTTATTTTTTAGCCAAGATTCTTGTTCAGGCCATATTTGTCTCAAAAATGTTTGGGAAAAAGAAGCTTTAAAATGCAACTCAGACCATCTAAAACCCAATGGCTTTTGGGTATGGGGTGGCTGAGACATCAGGCTTAGTTTGATTATTTCCTCCTTATTTATTATGGTGTAATCTTGGCCAATTAAGATATACTGAAACAAAACAGGAAAAATCTGAAGAGTAGAACAAAATATGAGAAAACAAGAAACAAAAAATCTGAATGGTGGGGCAAGCCCAGGATGAACGGAAAATAGAGGGCAGACTTGGGGTTATTGAGAGAGAAGAGTGGGCAGCAGAGGGCCCATGGAGTTCTTTTCCTAGGGTTTCATTTCACTCAAGTCCAGAATCAAACTATTCAGTACTGCCAGGGACTGCCCCATTTAAGTATATCACACAGCTGACCCATTTAAGTATATCACACAGCTTATCAACAAGGTTTGTTACTCTCCATAAACATTTCATAACACCGTAACTCTGGATAAGGAAAAAACATACAATATCCTTGTTTTTATCAGACTTCTGGTATACAATGATCCTTTTGATTGTATTTTTATTTACTGCTGTATTTCATATAACAGGTTGCATAATAGTGTTAAAAATTCAGTTGCAGATACACTCCCCAAGCTGTTTAACTTAAGTTTAGCTACAGGCTTTGTCCCTAATGAGTTGCACATTGCAATGGTGATGCACCTCCATAAGGGTGGCCTTATAACTGACCTGAGAAGTTAAAACATTATCAACCTTACAAGCCTCATCTTCAAAACCATGGGGTGTATCATAACTAACCTCATAAAGTGTGATATCAAGACACTTGTTTGACTTGAACCCAATAAGTTGACCTTGTGAAGGGTAGATCCTGTCTATTTAACCAAGTAAACTTCTTCAAAAGCATTACAGAAGCAAAAGATGATTACCATGTAGGTCACATGGTATATCTTGACCAGGCAAAGGCTTTCAACACCATTACCTGTGCTGATATCATACAATAGCTAATTGATTTAAAAAAATCAAAAAAATCAACCCATATACAGTTAGATGGACAGAAAACTAGCTAAAAGATAGACCCCACACAGTGTGAGTTGCAGATGTTTCATCTGTAAGTATGAAAGTGACCAGTGGTATCTCTCAGGGCTTAGTGCCTGGACATCTCCTTTTGCTGGGGGAGTCCACCTCCACCAAAAGACCTGCTACTAATGGTGTTCCACAGGGCTTTGTACTGGGACATCTCCTGTTCAGAATATACTTCTGTGAAGTCAAGGCAAATGTAGAGGGTCTTTGGCTGACCAAATTTAATATGTAGATATCCTCCAGGAGGATCTGCAAATAACCTGTGCAAGAACCATGCCCTAAAACTCAATGCAAAAAATGCATAATTATACTCTTTGGAAAGCTAACTACCCTTGCAAATTACAGCATTAATAACACTCCCTTAAGAGAAAGCCCAATGCTAAGGGACTTGGGATCTCAACCTGACAGTAACCTGAACATTGATCAACATGTGTCCATGGAGGTGAGAAAATCCTTCTATGTGGCACAACTTGTAATTAAGAACATGGACTCTAGATCTAAGGAGATCGTAGTCTTACTATACTCAGTCCTCATTAGACTACCCTTTAGCATGGACCTGACCAGACTTTTGCAATAGCCGGAGTGGCCACAGTGGATGAGAAATCATAAATTCACCCTTGGCTTCTCACCTGTGACCCTTATGGACAAGGGCAGCTTGTATATGCCATAAAGAGCAGACACATGCCAAAGTCATTCTAATCTGTGGGCATTGATAATTGGGAAGATTGGGGCATGAGTGGCTAAGCTGAAAAAGGCTATAAGGCCATTAGCTTAGTAACCTCATATGATATCCAAGTGGATAGACAAGACGTCTGGCTAACAAAAAATTGCAGATGACTGCAAACTGTTGGTTGTTGTTAAGTTACCCTATTATACCCAAACTCACCTGAATATAACAAACCATTGGTGTACTAAAAATGTGCCCAAACTAACTGCTAAAAAGTATAGTATTACTTTTGGTAGACAATTCCTCCCCCTTCACACAGTATAATCAATACACCACTACAAAATGAAAATTTTGTCTGGGACTTAGATACTTAGGCTAATAGCTACCTCTGCTTTGACCATCATCTGACAATAGTTGGCACAGAATCATTTTATTTACCCCACTTATTTGCCAAAGGAACATCCTAATGGTCTAAAGAGGTAGTCACTTTCTTTTATTCAGCACTGATCAGGACAATTATTGAGTACAATAAACCTCTTGAGGTATACCTCCTTAATCATATCAAACAATTATCAAGACCCCAAAAATTTCTAACCAGAAAAATCATAGAGGGATCTGCACACCAAATTCGAAAATCCGTAAAAAATGTCCAAACCAAGTAAGTAAACTTGTACTCAACGTTTATTTAAGCCACAAAGTCTCTGTTTAGATTTTCGTCGGTGACTCCTCACCAACTTCCTCAGAGCAGGAAATAAATACATTCAACACATCCTGTTTAAATATTACAATATAACAAAAGTTGAGAAGTATGCAGAGGATTACAGTCAGTTACTTTTGCCACACTGCCACCTGAGGTCAGAATACCAAAATTTCAATATATTAAAAAGAACATACAAAAAGGCATAAGGCTATTTAAATAAAATTAAAATAAACCAAATACAGCACAGTGAAGAGGCATGCTTATAAGGCAGCACCTCCCAAACTTTTGAAATAAACTTCCCCTACATGTTAAGCAGTGTGATTCAGTCTTTTTTTTAAACATAAACTAGTGACTGGATGGTATCCACAAATGTACTCTGGGTTTTACTGGTATTGTTCTTATGGAGAAAGGAGGTGCTGCCTCAGAAAGGGTACTGGTATAGTGTGAACGGTCATAAGAGTCATTGGCCTTGGAATATCTGTGAATTGATGAAGCTGAGTTTTTTATGGCTTACTCCCATAGCTTGTCAGGAAATCTCTGCCTAACCCCATAATGATCCTGAATAGCATAAAGTGGGTTTAAGAGATGACTGAATGAATAAAAGACTAAATAACTACAGCAAAATGATTACTATATTAGAAGTCAGCCTAGCTCCAGTGAAAATTTTCTGCCTAAAATAGGATATTAGACAGGAGAGCCAAAACCTGTCCTGATACTCAGTGTGTGAAATGTAATAAACAAGTAAATCTCTGCCAACTTATGTAAATCAAACTTTACTTATAAAACAAACCTCTCAACTGTGAGAACCATCTACATGAATGTAATTTCTTATTGTAGATGTATAAATTACTATCTTTACTGCTATTGATCCCAGGTTGTGGCTATAAAGAGTCAGTAGACCAGCCAGTTACCTGGTACGACAGTAAATAGACAGATAGATAGATAGATAGATTGATAGATAGATAGGCTGTCCAGAATTCTCCAAAACATCCCTGATTTTGCCTCATATATTTATACTGTCCCTTGAAAATGTTTGATTTTCTGGTAAATCACTCAGGATCATACCTATCAACTCTCCAGAATTTCAAAGAATGTCCAGATTATTGCCTCATATTTTGGGTGTGTTCCTCATAAAATCTGGGGTTTTCTGGCAAAATATTGAGGATGGTATTCACTAAATAATGAGTCATTTGAATCTGAGACTTCATAGCCTTCAGAAAATGAATGCAAAACATATTATTCTAGCAGCTTTCTAAGTTAAGAGCAATATTTAAAATCTGTCCCCCATTTTGGCCCTTTATCTCCCCATTATTTTTGGCTTTGTCCAGAATTTTTAAACAAAAGTTGAGAAGTATGCAGAGGATTACAGTCAGTTACTAATGACAGACAGTAAAGTTGCATACCTGTATTGTTCTGCAAAAGCTTGTTGATGCAAAAGCCGTTCTATTAAAATTTTAAATTAATAAGTATTGTTTAAAAATTGTCTCTGGTTTTAGCCATCATTACCCAATTTTTGGCTTTGTCCAAAATTTTTGATGAAAGAAGTTGATCAGTAAGCCTTAGAAACACACGCACAGGTGTTTCCATGGTAACTGCAAGCTCAGGCAGCCAGAAAAATAGATGATGTGTTACTCAATATCTGATGTTGTCCTTTTAGATGTTCATTGTGTTTCACTGTTGCAGTCATGACTGTAGGGTTCTCCCCTGCTGGCAGGCAGTCCTCGGTCGGCCAGAATCCCAAAGTCTGGGTCGGCTGTTCAACCATACTCCCTGATGTCAGAGCGCCAGGAGTACAAAGCTGACAGCCGACGCCATCTTCTCCAGTCTTTCTTGCTGTGCGGTGATAGCAGTTCGCAAGTGCCGGTCGGCTGACTCATGACGATTTTTTCTGATATACTTCAGTCCGAAGACTTTCTTCTCCACTCAAAGCTAAGTACCCCATTGGGGAAACTTTTTTCTTGCTCCAGTCCGATGTCAGAAAAAGTTAATAATTGTATTTCATGTGGGAAGCAAATACCTCATAAGGATTTTCATTCTTACTGTATTCCTTGCTTAGCCCCTGACCATGACGTAGCTAGTTGTCGGGATTGTGCTAGATTCAATCAACGTACAATTAAACGAAGGTACGATTTTGCTTTTCATTACTTTGGTAGGCGCTTTAACTACAAAATGTCATCGAATACTGTTAGGATAAAGACAGGCCTCCGAGGTCCAAATCTGATGATAGTGCACGTGAACCAGCTTCAGGTTTTTCAGAACCGATGGCCAAAACGGACTCTCATGAGGAGCCAACCAGGCCTTTAAATATTACTATTGCAGGACCTTCGGGTTTTCAGGCCTACTCAGCTTCTAATAAAGGCAAAGCCAAAGACAAAGGCAAAGACTCCTTCTAAATCAAAGACTGCAACACAGACCTCTTCTGAACCGGCTCCCAAGTCACAGAAACAGTTACTCAAGATGGCGGAGGATTTACTTACTATGATTAGGGGTTCACATCCCCCTCCAGATAAAAGGCCAAGGCAGGATGTTTATTATGATTCCTCTGATCAGGCTTCTGTTTCTTCAGTTTCTTCTTCTGACCAGGAATATTCTTTCCCTCCTTATGAGGATTCTGATGCTGAGGAATCCATTCCTTCAGCTTCTCCCCTGAGGATTTCTCTTTTGGGGAAACTTTGCATGAAATGAGGGAACATTTCCACTGGGAAGGACAGGAGTATTTGGAATCTAAGAAAAGACTAAGGGATTTTCTTCTTCTCCCCCAACATAGACCCCTGGCTATTCCTCCTGTTTTAGATATTGTGGATGATGCTTTTTCGGGGGCTAACTTAACCCCTGACTCTTTTCCTCCAGCTCCTGTTAAGCCTGATAGATATTACAGGGTTCCTGATTCCCACCAGTTTTTATACAAGAACCCTTATGCTGACCCTGAAACCATTTCTCAGGGTCCTAAGGGAGTTAAGGCCACTTCTGCCAAAAACCCCATTCCCACTGAAAAGGATTCTAGATCTTTAGAAAGATGGGGCAAAAAAGTGTACACTTCTGCTACTTTGTCAATTAGGGCTTTAAACTGTCAGTTTCATATGCTGAAATACCAGCAATTTCTCTTGTCTGTTTTAAAACAAAAGCTTACTTCCATTTCTGCCCATGCAGATGATAAGGAATTACATGACTTATTGCATGCCACTGAACAAGTTGGGAAGCATGGTTTACACTGTGGATTTGATGCCTTGGAGGCTTCTTGTAGGGCTGCTGCCTCTGGCACAGTCATTAGAAGGCATGCATGGATAAAGGAACAAAATTTGCCAGAACAAGTAAAAGCTAAATTATTGGATGCTCCTGTTCAGCATAATGTTTTGTTTGGATCAAAAGCTGAAGAGGTGATTAAAAAGATGGAGGATAAGGTGAAATCCATGCAAACAGTTAAAGATTTCTTACAAGTACAGCCACCAAGATTTAGCAGGAATTGGCCTTCTAAAAATTGGTCCTTTCCCACTTCAGACAGGCCTCAGAGAGGTAGATATAGATGCTCCAGAGGAAGGCCTCAAACACAAGCTTCTTATAGACCAAGACAGTGGACTGCTTCCACCCCTAGGGAAGGAAAGGATAGCTCACAAACTCATAGGAAACAAACTCAATGACTCCCTCTGTTGGGCTGCAGGAACTTCTTGCCTGGAAGCCCCTCTCGGAGGAAAACTCTCTCTTTTTTATCAAAATTGGACTCATATAACCCAAGACAAGTGGGTTCTGGATGTGGTTTTAAGAGGTTACAAATTCCATTTTCATACCCTGCCAAGGCCAAGCGGATGGCCAGACCTTCCAAAACATCAATGGACAGAGGCCTTAAACCAGGTGGAAGCTCTTTTAGCTATGAAAGCCATAGAACTGGTTCCACTTTCAGAGATGGGACAAGGTTTTTACTCAAGGCTCTTTCTAGTCCCCAGGAAGCAAAACTTATGGAGACCCATTCTGGATCTGTCAGTCTTGAACACCTTTCTAGAGATTCCAAAATTCAAGATGCTTACTCTACAGCAGCTACTTCCAATGCTAACCAAAGATGCGTGGATGGTAACTTTGGATTTAAAGGAGGCATATTTACACATTCCCATCAGGCAGGAATGCAGAAAATACCTCAGGTTCAAGGCCGGATCGAGGCACTTTCAATTCTCTGCGCTGCCCTTTGGATTGTCTACTGTGCCCAGGGTCTTCACCAAATGCCTGGCTCCAGTAGTAGCTTACTGCAGACTCAAGGGAATTCAAATTTACCCTTATCTGGACAATTGTCTAATTCAGGCAGACAACAAGGATGTTTTACTCCAGCATCTAGAGTTTGTACAGAACCTCCTCAAGTTCCTGGGATTCTCTGTAAACATAAAAAAGTCAAATTTGACACCTTCACAGCAGATAACTTTTCTGGGTGCTCTTCTAAACACCACAACCCAGATGGCATTTCTGACATCCGAAAAACAATTACAGCTGGCTTCAACTTTCAAAACCTTGGCAACTTTAACTCAGCTATCTGCAAGGAGATTCCTGCAGGCTTTGGGTTACATGGCCTCCTGCATCCTTCTCATACCATATGCAAGACTACACACGAGGAAAATACAGTGGTACCTAAAAAGTGTATGGTCTCAGCATTGCCACAGTTTAGACATACTGATCTCCATCCTGCCTTGCCTTCAAAAGGAATTTCTTTGGTGGTCCAGGGCATGCACTCTAAACAAAGGGAAACCCTTCTGTCTGCCTCCTGCCACTCAGATTCTAACCACAGACGCCTCGGATTATGCTTGGGGAGCCCATTTTCAGGGCAACTGTCTGCAGGGCCTTTGGACAAAGGATCAGAAGCACCTGCATGTCAATTTAAAGGAAATGTTAGCCATTCAGAAAGCTCTAATGGCCTTCAGGAATCTTCTACAACCAGGACAACTACTAATACGGACAGACAACACCACAGTTATGTGGTACATAAACAAGCAAGAGGGATCTCATTCCTACCCCCTTTGCAGACTAGCCATGGATCTATGGAACACAGCTCTAGCTTGCAATTTGGATCTTCAAGCTCAGTTTCTACCAGGGAAGCAAAACTTCCTGGCAGACAGTCTGAGCAGAAACCTTTCGGATCCACACGAGTGGATGCTGGACACCAAAATATTCAGGATGATAACAGCAGTCTGGGGATGTCCTCACATAGACCTCTTTGCATCCCATCTCAATCATCAACTACAGAATTTTTGCACCAGGACTTTCCACAAAGAAGCTTGGAAAGTGGATGCCCTATCATTCAGTTGGAGGAACCTCTCGGGATATGCCTTTCCGCCTCTTCCTCTTCTTCCACGGGTATTATTAAAGATAAAACAGGACAAGCCCAAAATGATAATCTTGCTGGCCCCAAATTGGCCTCGACAGTTTTGGTACCCAACTCTAAAAAACCTATGTCTGGAGCCCCCTTGGGTTTTACCTCAGTCTCCGAACCTTCTGTCCCAACATCAGGGTCAGGTTCTCCACTCTCATGTCAGAACTGTCAGCCTGATGGCCTGGTTAATCCAGGGCCTTTGATTTCTTCTTTCCTACCCAAGCAGGTTATGGATGTCATTTTAGAAGCCAGATGTCCTAGCACTAGAAAATCTTATGCAGGAAAATGGAAAAGATTTTGTTCCTGGATGCAGGCTCAGGATTCTGATCCTCTTCTTCCGAACATTCCTTTAATTTTACTTTACTTGACAGATCTCTTACATAAGGGTCTCTCTTTCTCTTCCATTAAGATACATGCCTCTGCTATTTCTGCTCATTATAATATAGACCCTCCAATCTTTTCCCACCAGCTCATGAGACAGTTTCTCAGAGGAGCTAAGAATTTAAGACCTCCTAGATCTCCTCCCATTCCTGCTTGGGATCTCAACTATGTTTTGGAAAAAACTAACCTTGCCTCCTTTTGAGCCTGCTGCCTCTTCTGACATCAAGTTTTTATCTTGGAAGACAGCAATCCTGTTAGCCCTAACCTCTGCCAGGAGAGTTTCAGAGTTACAAGCTCTTATGGCTGTGGAACCTTATATTATTTTTCATCAAGACAGGGTGTCTTTGAGGACTAATCCTACCGTCATGCCTAAGGTGGTTTCCAAAGTGGCTTTAAATCAAACTAGCACTACCACTTGCCAACTTTTTTCCCCACTCCTCAAAATAAAGGGGAAAGGATCTTACATTCCTTGGATGTACACAGACAACTACGTTTTTACCTGGACAGAACCAAGGACATTAGAAAATATGAACAATTGTTTGTTTCTTATGCTTCAAGTTCCCAAGGTAAAGCCATTTCAAAACAGACCATTTCTAAATGGATTGCTCATGGAATCAGATTTTGTTATTCACACCATGGAAAGCAAATCCCAGGGAGTATATGGACTCATTCCACCAGAGCTGCTGCCACTTCTGCGGCCTTCCTCAGGGGAGTTCCTACCAAAGACATTTTGGAAGCTGCAACTTGGAGTTCAGTGCATACTTTTTCTAAGCAGTACAATCTACCTCTCTACTCTAAGTCTAGGGCAGGCTTTGCCTCTGCAGTCTTGCAGGGCCTTTTAGTCGCCCCTTCTTCTTTATGACCACCTCTCTTTCTTTCAGCTTTGGGATTCTACCCTACAGTCATGACTGCAACAGTGAAACACGATGAACATAGTACAGTTGTGTACAGCTACCATAAATGTAGATGTTCGAGTGTCTTCACTGTTGCAGTCTGGGTTTCCCTCCCTCCTGTCCCCTCTTATTTTTACTTTTGTGTGGTTCCTTTTTTCACCATTCTTCTGAGGTGTATTTGCAAAGGATATGGGACCTTTCTCATTTTGGGACTCCTGACATCTGGGGCAAGAAAAACTGGAGAAGATGGCGTCAGCTGTCAGCTTTGCATTCCTGGCACTCTGACGTCAGGGAGCATGGTTGAACAGCCGTTGCCAGACCCAGACTTTGGGATTCTGGCCAACTGAGGACTGCCTGCCGGCAGGGGAGAACCCTACAGTCATGACTGCAGCAGTGAAGACACTCAAACATCTACATTTATGGTAGGTGTACACAACTGTACTTTCTTCCTCAATATATGAGTTCAGATCCCATCCTCAGATCTGACTCGGCTGCATATTCCTGACTTTGGATCCTACTCTTGAACTCCTCCCTCTGTCCATTGTGCCCAATTCCATCTCCAGTACCTCAGATCTCATTTGCCACCATCGCGAACAGATGCAGGTTATTCCTCTCTCGAGTTCTAAAGTGATAATTTGAGAGTTTTGAAAAGCTTTCTTCTTTTCCATTTAGATAGTTTTCTTTATACTAATATTTTCTATCCTCCCTCTTAGTTTTTTTTGACAGGTCATTAGGATAGCCTAAACTATTTCTTTTTTCTGTCTATACTACTTGATATAGTATCTCTTTATACTATTGCTGGTATTTTCTTCTTTATCTTCTACCCCTTTTATATTTAATGGGGTATTTCTTTAGCCTACCATTGTTGGTAGTTAAACTGACTACTGTCTCTTCCTTCTATTAAATAAAAAAAAACTTCTTTGAATTAATATTTTTCTGTGTTAACCCATATCAGATAAACTGGTTTTAAAACATGCACTTCTTCTGGACACAAAATCCCTAATTCAGATACCCACAAGGAGTGAGTGTACTGACTTGGTGTTGGACATTTGGACAGTCAAATTTGTTCCTTAATCCAAGGGCCTTAGGAGATAGGTGAAACAAGATTATTCTGGTAGGTTTGCTACCAGCTACTTATTTTTTCTGGGGCACAACCCCCCCCTGAAATCATAGTAAGTTGGCTCTGTTGGAACATAAGAAGTGTTCTCCCTCAAAGTCCCCAAGGTCTTCATCAGAGCCTCCATCAAAAATAAGAAAAGTTTTGGATCCAACATCATTAGATCTGAAGATTCAATCCTTGGATCCCAAACTGTCCCCAGATCCAAAGGCTTTGACTCCTTTTGTGATTACAGCATCCCCTTCAATTTCACCTTCAGTCCTCAGATCTGAGCACATCTCACTGGAGTCTACACCACAATTTCATATTAAGCCTATATCACCCACTCTGTCTGTTCAATTATTTCAAACTCCTAAGAAATACTCCAGGCCCCCGTCCACAACTTCTTTTAGGTCCTCCAGAAGTTTGCCAGAAGGAGATGTGGATAGGATGATATGAAAATTTCTCAGAGTTCAGCTCCAGATGAGGGTCTTACCCACTCTGTCCCCTATCAGATCCATGAGTGTGCCTACAACATCCTTGACCATTCTCTCTCCTTCTCTGATCTGTTTGGTGGTTTTGGGGTCCTAAGATGGGAGATCCTTCAGAGGACCAATGATGGATCTGAAGAAAGCTTCTTCTTCAACTCCGACTATATCCTTGACTAGTTCTGCTCTGACACCCGTGGATCAGAATGGGTCCCAGAGTTGAAGTGTTAGCATTGGGTCTGAGGGGATAGGTTCAGCTCTGTTTTTTTTTAATCCATCTCTTCCCCTCAGAGCCTCGACCCTAGACAGTTTGGATCTGGTTCCATCCTTGAGATGCAGATCTGAGGGTGGTCAAGACCTTCCTTTGTCTGTAGTTTTGGCTCCAAGAGGGTGGGTATAAGTTTCTCCAGGTTCCGGCTTTTGTGGTGGTGCCGAGCTCGGAGTTGATCAGACCCACTCCACAAAGACAGCCAGTTCTAATAAGTGTCCAACATGCTCCAGTAGAGGAATTTCCCCTCTCTTTTGACACCTCACCTGAACATCCTACAAAGAAGGTGTATCGGAAGCTAACATGCAAAAGGAGATACATTGACTCCCTGATGGAGTCACTCACAGAAGATACTGATTTTGATGAATGAGAAGGGTCCCCCAGATCACCACTGGATGACATCTCCTTAGGAGGCATATTAGAAATCCTAAAACAAAAAGATGTCTGGTCTTCCCAAAATCCCTCTCCAGAGGAATCATTATTTTTGGAGGCTTTTGGTTCTGACCCATCTACATCTTGGGTTAACCACCCCCCCCCCCCCACTGGTGGGTGAACTTATTAATTTGCTTTCCTCGCCATCTTGGAGGGAACCAGATGCCATCAAACTGATCCCTAAAAGACCCAATACATTTTTAGCCATGTCATACGACAGACTCCACTGGAGCAAAGGAGTCCCAGATGGTGCTATGGGTTTGGTGGCAGCCACCAAGAAAGAGCTAGCTGAACAGAACTCTCCTGTGCAACCACCAAACAGGGAGTCTAGAACATTGGACAGATTTGGAGAGTGAGCCTTTAACTCATCAACCTTTTCCCGAGATCAATAAACTATCTTGCACACTTTACTAGACTTCAGACAGACTTGACCGAAGAACTATCAAATACTGTCTCAGAGGCCATGTTGACAGAGGATTTCAAATGAACATCCTCACAACTAGCCACTCTTCTATCCATATCGAATGCTTCTATGAGGTAGATCCTTTAGAGACATCCCTGGATGTGACTTTGCAGGGCCTTTTAAGACGTCCTTTATCAATGCTCCAGTCACTGGTACTTCTTTGTTTAGATCATCAGTAAAAGAGATGCTTACCTACAGCAAACAAGATGGAAAGACTCTATCTACCATGGGAATCAAGTTTTCTACCAGTCAACAAACCTTTTCCAGGAATCAGAGGTGGTAAGAAGGTATGGTTCTGAAAATCTCAGGGACCTTTCCAAGACCCATGGGAGGGATAATTCCTCCAGAGGCAGGGGAAGAAATTCTAATGGAAGACATCACCCTAGAGGCAGAGAAGATCCACAAAAATCAGGGCTTCAGGGATTCTTTTCCAGACAGGCCTTTTCAGTAATCCTGAAGTGTTGCCTGACTATCCAACTCTGGAGACAGTCAGGGGACAATTGCCCTTACACCCAGACACCTGGGCAAATATAACACAAAATTCATTGGTGCTAAGAATAATACCCAGAGGTTATCACATACCATTTTTCCTTCTTCCTCCCTCCAAAAGAAAGAAACTTCCATATGTTCCACCCAGTCAAAGGGAAGCAGCAATATAAGAAATTCAAAAGCTGCTAGAAAAAAAGATTCATCCAAGAGATCCTACCAGACAAAATAGGATTCAGGACTTAATTACAGTTCTTTTTAGTGTGCAAGAAAATGGGGGATCTCAGATCAATCTTCGATATAAGCAATTTGAATCAATATGTGAAGAAGTCAAAGTTCTGAACGGTCATGGTACACTCCGTCCTACCTTTTCTTCACAAGGATGATTGTATGCGTTTGATAGAGCTTCAGGATGCATACTATTACATCAAAATAGACAGACTCTCTTGAAGACACCTACGCTTTTGGCTGGGAGCTAGTCATTATCAATTCAGAGCCCTACCTTTTGGATTCTTCACAGCCCCAGAGTGTTTACCAAATGTATGGCAGTGGTTACAGCTCACTTAAGACTAAAATGATTCTGAGTGTTTCCATACCTAGATGACTGGCTCCTCACTGCTCCCTCCAAGCAACTGCTTCTATATGCCAGAGACTATTTGCTCCAAATTTGCAGTCACTGGGTATAATGATAAACTATGCCATATCAAACTTAACACCAGCCCAGAGCCTAGATTTCATTGTTACATTTCTGAATACAACAGCACAGGTTGCATCTCTACCGCCTCATACACCTCCACTATCAGAAGTCACGTTTAAGTTATTCTTTCTCACCCATCTCCTTCAGCAAGAGTAGTTCTTCAGGCACTAGTTTCTATGGCAGCAGCCATTGTATTACTTCATCTGACATGTTTCTTTATGTGAGTTCTTCAATAGACTCTAGCTGTTCAGTGGTACATTCTTCATCAACCCCTATCTTTTCCAGTCAAGCTTATTTTGATTTGAAAACAACACCAACTGGTGGATCCAATTGGATGATATTCATCTAGGTTGACCTTTTGTTCTACCATGCCCATTGGCCACAGTGACCACGGATGCTTCTAAACTGGGGGGGCATTTTGTGGGAAGAACAATCTAAGGCTTGTGGCCCCCCTAAGAAACCAAGCTGCATATCAATGAATGTACTAGAGATGATAGCAGTCCTACTTACATTGCAGGCATTTCAATATGCTCTCCCTCTAGGATCTATTGCAATTCAGACCAAAAACATGTCCGTAGTGTGGTACATCAACAAACAAGGAGGGACGTGATCTTATCCCCTCTGCAGAGCAGCCATGAGAGTGTGGCAATGGGTGATCTCATCTGACTGCTTTCTAATTGTGAAGCAAATTCCTGGGAAAATCAATGTGCTAGTGGACAAACTAAGCAGGTCCACTTTGATGCCTCATGAGTGGTCTCTCACTCAAACTGTGGCAGAAATTATCTTTCATCATTGGGGTCAACCTTGCTGTGACCTCTTTGTGACTCCCCACAACAAATGCAGTAGGTACTTTGCTATTATCCCCCCACAGGGAGAGTCACCGAGAGATGCTCTGTCCATGCTTGGCCTTCTAGTCTTATTTATGCTTACCCCCATCTCCCCTTAATACCTACATTTCTGCAGAAAGGAGATTGGCTGAAGAGCTCAGTAATCCTCATTGTCCCTTTCTGGCCTGAGCAAGTATGGTTCCCCTTCCTACGGTCTCACCTCTGTTATCCTTCATGGATACTGGAGCCAACTCCGGATCTCTTACTTCATCCATCAGGGATCCAACATCCCAACATACAGGCCCTCATACTAACCGCATGGTTTCTCCACTTCCAGTAATGGTTAGACAACCCAAGGTCTCCTCTCCTGTATGTGATATTGTTTGGTTTCTCAAAGAGACTCTACCAAAAAAGTATACAAAAGCAAGTGGAAAAGATTCTCCCTTTGGGCTTTGAATAATGAGTTTGATCCTTTCTCTGCTCCAGTTTCTGAAACACTTTACTTTTTAACAACTCCATTTAAAGAAGGAGCAAGTTTCTCTACAATTAAACGTCAACTGACAGCAATTTCTAATTTTCACACAGGGGACATAAAGTATTTATTGGCTTTGTCCATATTATGAAAGGTCTTTCTGAAAGGTATTTTTCTTCTAAGATCTCCAATAAAGGATCCCTCACCTACATGGGATCTAACAGTTGTGCACAAGGTCTAACTCAGAAACCTTTTGAACCTTCAGCTAACACTGCTTTAAAGTTTCTTTCATCAAAAACACCTTAAAGGATAGAGTTACTTTACAGACAAACCTCTCTTTTTTACCTAAAGTAACCTGTGAAAATAACATTAACCAGTTCATTCAGGTCAACTATTTGTCTCTTTTTCACCAACAAAGCTGGGTTGTAGATTCTCTAAAGACACTACTGCCAAATGGATTACAGATTGTATTTTTTGGATTTATTTTGAACAAGGCATGACCTTACCTAAACCTCCCAAAGCTCATTCAACAAGATCCATGGTTACTTTATCTGCTTTTTGGTCTAGGACATCTATTGATGACATTTACACTGCAGCTACATGGTTCAATGCTCATACCTTGATTAATTATAACAAACTGGATATTATTTCTAGAGACAGAGCCACCTATGGTTCAGAGGTACTCCAGAATATTCTTCCATGAGGGCCACCCAAGATCAATGTATCTGGGGACTCCGTCCCACACGTTGAGAAAGAATGGAAAGGGCAACATCAGATTTAAAAGTCATGTGCTTACCATAACTATCTGTGTTGTCCGTTTTCATTCCACCTCTACTTCCCTCCCTTCCATTCCCCATCTTTTTTTCTGCAGAGACCTACTGGACTATGTTTGGAACCTACAGTTCCATGTTTGAGCTCTTCCTTTTTCTGTCAGCTATACATGTCTCTATTCAGGGATTCTGTTATAGGGATATATGCCAACAAACTCGATCTAAGGTACTAGGGATGGAATAGGGCATAATGGATGTAGGAAGGAGCTTGAGAGCTGGATCCAAAGTCTGGAATATGCAGCTGAGTCAGATACCAGGATTGGATCTGAACCCATACGTTGAGGAAGAATGAAAAAGGACAACAGAGATGCCTAGTTATGGTAAGTACATAACTTTTAATTATCTTCTACTGGCTGCCTGGGCTTACAGTTACTTTGGAAATGCCAGTGCAGTTGCTTCCGTGTTATCACTACTCTTGTGGCAGTATCATGGCACACTGGTCAGTTGCTGAAAGTTGCGGGCGACTCTCACTTCCCACCTTGCCCTATGTTTCTGGGACCCATGGTAGGGAGTTAGGATAATATTTTTCTTATTCACAGCCTCTGTCTATAAGGTACATAGGGGCCAGACCAGGGGGTACATTTTTTATTTCTTATCCAACTGTCAAGGTTTCACTTGAATATGGTCAGGGAAAAACTCTGCTTTACATGGCTGGGGAGTCTATTCTGTAGTGGGGGGTACTTTGGGACAGATATCAATATCTCCAGCATGCTCTGTTTATGTCATAAGTGAAGTTCAGATCCCTGGATCTAGTGTTTCTGGTGCTGTTTGTTTTGTGCATGTGTGACAGAACCATCAGGGCTGTGTCTGAGGAAGCCATGTAAGCCAAAGAAAGATCTCCTCTCAGAAGCCTGTAGGAGACTGAATACAGAACCAGAAAAATAGCCTTTAGGAAGTCATTGTAGGACAGGGTATTCATGCCTTGAAATCTCCTGGTGAGAAACATTTGTAGGCATTCTAACAGGTGAAAGTGTCTGGTTAGATCAGTGATGATAAACCTTTTGGGTTTGGTGTGTCAGAAATTCGGAAAATGCCTATCGTGATTCTGCTGGTGTGTCATCCCCCCCAAAAAAAGAGAAACAATTATTTACATATTCATTTATTTAAAAAATACAGTCCAGTCATGTGTGTTGCTATGTATTATAAAAGTAAAAGAAAAATCAGTGACTTACAATAGGGAAAACCATATGCGCACTGATAATTGGGCTTAAAATAGTGCAGCAAAAATGACCCTACTTTTAATAGTAATTTTGAATTGAACTAAAAGAAAATATGGAACACATTGCATTTGATTAACATCAATTAATGATGTTTTTGTTACTGAGTTTTAATAGATAAGTGCAGTGTCACATATTTCTTGTATTTTTGTTCATTCAGTTTCTTTGGTAACTTGGATGTGGGTGAATGCTGGTGTGTCACCCAAAATGTCGTGGTGTGTCACCTTTGACATGCATATCATAGGTTTGCCATCACTGGGTTAGATACATGCCAAATGGGGCATTGTATTCAATGATAAGTCTGATAAGGACAAGTAGAGTGGTACTATAACTTCCTTGGACCTGGATGGCATACCCTCATCTTTAAGCTGGAAGACATAGACTGATTTTCTTCCTATCTTAGCTATGTGCTTGTCATTGGCCAGATTGCTATATACATATGTTCCCAGATCCCTTACTGCTGGATCAACTGTTAGGGGTGTTTTATCAATAGAACTAACTTGGATTGACAGTTTCCTAAAAGGCATTATAATGCATTTTTGGCATTGAGCTTTAGGCCACAGTTTTTGCACCAGTCATTTGTCTGTGTCAAACCCTTTTGCAAGATGTTGGTTTCTTGGGGCAAATCTACAATAGCTCCAAATATACAGTTATGAACATTAGCCTTGATTTCTGAGAAAAAAACAGGTCCAGCATGGAGCCCTGGGCTACTCCACTGGTGGCTGGTCTTTTGGTGAGGTGATCTCACTGATCCTGACATCTAGGGTCCTGTCTGTGAGCCAACTGGCAGTCCAGTGGCATATGTAGGGATTTATGACTTGTGTAGGGATTTATGACATGTGTAAGGATTTATGACTTATGTAGGAATTTATGTCTTGCTCAGAGAGCTTGTCTGGCTGGCTGGGGTATTTTGTATTGAAGGTCTTGGTTAGGTGAAGACACACAGTGTACACAGTATGTACTATTTTACCCTCGCCCATTGCTTTGGTGATCCTCTCAAAGAAGCCTACCAGCTTAACTAGGCAGGATCTTCCCCTAGCAAAACCAAATTGGGATGGGTCCTGTGTCTATAGACTGCCAATGTTCTTGTTTATCATTTCCGTGATAATTCATTCTATGGCTTTACATGTTAGGCCTGTTAGACTGATGGGTCTGTAGTTCATTGGGTTGGTTGGTGGTTCTGCCCTTGTGAAGGGGAAGGATTATTGCATTCCTCCATTCACTTAGAATGTAGCCTGTTTTAAGACTGTAAGGGTGCCTCAAGTGGTCCTGATAGGTTATACTATTCAGGAGGCAACGAGGGATGTTGTCCAGACCCATGAGGTGGAGATCTTGGCTTTAGCTAGTCTTACCAGCAACTGGTCCTTGCTGATAGTTGGGGGTAATATGTTGGGGGAATTTCACCTGGTGCAGCTGGAGGGAGTGTGGGGTGAATTTTGAGATTAATTTATCAGCCAATAGATTTGCTACATTATCCTGACTGGTGTAGGTGGTACCATTCACCACCAATTTCTCACACTGCTGTGTGGTACCTTTATGGATATAGCTTAACAAAGCATATGGACAAGCTTTGTGATTATCCTTAGCCTGTGAGGCTATCCTGACCTCATAGTTGACCTTATTGGACTTAATTAGAGCTCTTAGTTTCCTATTTAGTTGTATAAGAGAGCCCTTGCATTTAAGGGAGCTGCTCTTCCTTGTTTTGGTCATGAATTGTCTTCTTTTATTATATACCATGTTTGAGCAAAGGTACAACCAGTGTGGTCATTAAAAAGAATATGTGTGTTTGTGTGGGAGGAGTGGGTGGATGTGTATATATGTACATGCATGCATGTATTCATGTGCACACACACACACACACACACACACACACACACATACACTCACACACACACACATATATATATATATATATATATATAAAATATATGTGTGTGTGTGAGAAAAGAAGACAGACAGAATGAAATACATTATAATGACAGCATTTTCCTGCTTTGTCACATTCTGTCATTGGAGGTATGTCTAGTCAAAGTGTTTGTCATTCTGAAGAAGAGATAACCTGGGATGAAAGCAGCTGGCAGTCACTAGCACTTGATCACAGGTACATATCATCATTTTGGATTATCAGGAGCACGTTGTGAGAATGTTTGTATATGTAAACCAAATGTAAGGAGTTTCAGACTTCATAGGAAATCTCAGTTATTATCTAAGACTGTTTAAACCTAAGCTTTGGTTGGCTAAGAACTTGCTATATTCAACTGGACATATAAGAGAATTTAAGTACCTTTATCTGCTCTTTTGTTTTCATAAAAATACAGTATTTAAATTGATTTTAACTGTGTGGAAGGAATATTAGCTGAACTGGAAGTTAGTCAGTG
This sequence comes from Protopterus annectens, assembly GCF_019279795.1. Taxonomy (NCBI): domain Eukaryota; kingdom Metazoa; phylum Chordata; order Ceratodontiformes; family Protopteridae; genus Protopterus; species Protopterus annectens. The sequence goes on along the minus strand of NC_056725.1, from coordinate 505,485,866 downwards.
TTTGCTGAATTTTGTTATTTGCTAGTAATTACAGGTGTGGGGGTAGTCACATTCTTTGATTTCCTGTCCTTGCCTATTTAAGTGGTACAGTGTGAAATATTTTCTGCTTAAAAACCTCAGCTTTGGGCGGCTAAGAACTTGCTATATTCAACTGGACGTATAAGAGAATTTAAGTACCTTTATCTGCCCTTTTTTTTAAAAAAATACAGTATTTAAATTGATTTTAACTGTGTGGAAGGAATATTAGCTGAACTGGAAGTTAGTCAGTGTTTGCTGAATTTTGTTATTTGCTAGTAATTACAGGTGTGGAGGTAGTCATATTCTTTGATTTCCTGTCCTTGCCTATTTAAGTGGTACAGTGTGAAATATTTTCTGCTTAAAAACCTCAGCTTTGGCCAGCTAAGGACTTGCTATATTCAACTGGACGTATAAGAGATTAAGTACCTTTATCTTCTCTTTTTTTTTCTAAAAAAATACAGTATTTAAATTGATTTTAACTGTGTGGAAGGAATATTAGCTGAACTGGAAGTTAGTCAGTGTTTGCTGAATTTTGTTATTTGCTAGTAATTATAGGTGTGGGTGTAGTCACATTCTTTGATTTCCTGTCCGTGCCTATTTAAGTGGTACAGTGTGAAATATTTTCTGCTTAAAAACCTCAGCTTTGGCCAGCTAAGAACTTGCTATATTCAACTGGACGTATAAGAGAATTTAAGTACCTTTATCTGCCCTTTTTTTAAAAAAAAATACAGTATTTAAATTGATTTTAACTGTGTGGAAGGAATATTAGCTGAACTGGAAGTTAGTCAGTGTTTGCTGAATTTTGTTATTTGCTAGTAATTACAGGTGTGGGGGTAGTCACATTCTTTGATTTCCTGTCCTTGCCTATTTAAGTGGTACAGTGTGAAATATTTTCTGCTTAAAAACCTCAGCTTTTGCCGGCTAAGGACTTGCTATATTCAACTGGACGTATAAGAGAATTTAAGTACCTTTATCTGCTCTTTTTTTTCAAAAAAATACAGTATTTAAATTGATTTTAACTGTGTGGAAGGAATATTAGCTGAACTGGAAGTTAGTCAGTGTTTGCTGAATTTTGTTATTTGCTAGTAATTACAGGTGGGGGTAGTCACATTCTTTGATTTCCTATCCTTGCCTATTTAAGTGGTACAGTGTGAAATATTTTCTGCTTAAATACCTCAGCTTTGGCCGGCTAAGAACTTGCTATATTCAACTGGACGTATAAGAGAATTTAAGTACCTTTATCTGCTCTTTTTTTTCAAAAAATACAGTATTTAAATTGATTTTAACTGTGTGGAAGGAATATTAGCTGAACTGGAAGTTAGTCAGTGTTTGCTGAATTTTGTTATTTGCTAGTAATTACAGGTGTGGGGTAGTCACATTCTTTGATTTCCTGTCCTTGCCTATTTAAGTGGTACAGTGTGAAATATTTTCTGCTTAAAAACCTCAGCTTTGGCCAGCTAAGAACTTGTTATATTTAACTGGACGTATAAGAGAATTTAAGTACCTTTATCTGCTCTTTTTTTTTTCAAAAAATAACAGTATTTAAATTGATTTTAACTGTGTGAAAGGAATATTAGCTGAACTGGAAGTTAGTCAGTGTTTGCTGAATTTTGTTATTTGCTAGTAATTACAGGTGTGGGGGTAGTCACATTCTTTGATTTCCTGTCCTTGCCTATTTAAGTGGTACAGTGTGAAATATTTTCTCCTTAAAAACCTCAGCTTTGGCCGGCTAAGAACTTGCTATATTCAACTGGACGTATAAGAGAATTTAAGTACCTTTATCTGCTCTTTTTTTCAAAAAAATACAGTATTTAAATTGATTTTAACTGTGTGGAAGGAATATTAGCTGAACTGGAAGTTAGTCAGTGTTTGCTGAATTTTGTTATTTGCTAGTAATTACAGGTGTGGGGGTAGTCACATTCTTTGATTTCATGTCCTTGCCTATTTAAGTGGTACAGTGTGAAATATTTTCTGCTTAAAAACCTCAGCTTTGGCTGGCTAAGAATTTGTTATATTCAACTGGACATATAAGAGAATTTAAGTACCATTATCTGCTCTTTTTTTCCAAAAAATACAGTATTTAAATTGATTTTAACTGTGTGGAAGGAATATTAGCTGAACTGGAAGTTAGTCAGTGTTTGCTGAATTTTGTTATTTGCTAGTAATTACAGGTGTGGGGGTAGTCACATTCTTTGATTTCCTGTCCTTGCCTATTTAAGTGGTACAGTGTGAAATATTTTCTGCTTAAAAACCTCAGCTTTGGCCGGCTAAGAACTTGCTATATTCAACTGGACGTATAAGAGAATTTAAGTACCTTTATCTGCTCTTTTTTCAAAAAAATACAGTATTTAAATTGATTTTAACTGTGTGGAAGGAATATTAACTGAACTGGAAGTTTTCACTCTGCTCTTCAGTTAGTCCCACTCACCCTCCCTGTTTTTGTTTTGGTGTTAATCTTAGTGGCCTTGCAACTGCCTGCCCCTCTTGTAAATTTGTGTTTGGATACTCCTTCTGGGCCCATCTCATTTGCTCACTCAACTGAGTGCAGTGAGATCATATTCTGATTTCAGGTACTCCTACTGTGTACAAAGAGAGCATCTGGGAAACAGAAAAAAAAAATTTAAGCTTGTTTCCTGCCTTTCCTGTTAAGTGGTATAGACTATTTGTAGGCTTCTGAGCCCCCAAGCCCTTCTGTGTTGGAGGAAGCCTTCTAGCTTAGTTTTTTTTCTTATAACTAGCCAGTTTTCTAGTTTCAGCACTCAAATCTGTTTCTTTGATCTCAGCACTTGTTCAGAAAAAAATTAATCTGCTTTTACTGTACTTGTGTTTCTACCTACTTTTTTACTTTTGCATCATCTTTAAAGTACTCAATTGTATTTATTACTGCTTGGTGTAACTCATTCTAAGCCTTTTGGTTTAAACACTTGGGCTTCGGACCAGTTGTTTTGCACTGAGAGGGTTTGTGGTCTGCACTGTAGTGGCAGAACAGGTAGCTTACATCCTTCTAGGTTGGGAACTGCTGATTGAGGGCTCAGTGTCTGTTATTCTAAAAGTGTATTAATTCTGGTTTAAGCACTTGGGCTTTCAGGCCAGTTATTTTACATTAAGAGGGTTCGTGGTCTGCACTCTTGTGGGAGGAGAGGCTGGACTCTGCCCTTCTGAGCTGGGAATTTCTGGTTGAAGGCTTATAGTGCATGCATATCTGAACTGCTTCTTACTGAAGTTGGTGCGCCTTGTTTGCTGTGGCATAGACTGGATTCGGGCCTGCTGGATCTAGCTTTGTTTGTGTAACTTGAGCACTAATCCAGGCATTCTCTAAAGTATTCAATTGTATTTATTACTGCTTGGTAGTAACATGATTAAAGTGTAGCTATCATTCTAAGTCTTTGGATTAAGCACTTGGGCTTCAGACCAGTTGTTTTACATTAGGAAGGTTTGTGGCATGCACTGTGGTGGCAGGACAGGTAGCTTTCATCCTTCTAAGTTGGGAACTGCTGATTGAGAGCCCAGTGTCTGTTATTCTTAAAGTGTATTAGTTCTGGTTTAAGCACTTGGGCTTCAGGCCAGTTATTTTACATTAAGAAGGTTTGTGGTCTGCACTCTTGTGGGAGAAGGGGCTGGACTCTGCCCTTCTGAGCTGGGAATTTCTGGTTAAAGGTTTATAGTGCCTGAATATTTGAACTGTATCTTACTGAAATTGGTACACCTTGTTTGCTGTAGCATAGACTAGATCCAGGCCTGCTGAATCTAGCTTTGTTTATATGCTTGTTGTTTGTTTGCTTGTTATTTCCCTGGGCGCTAATTCCACCTACGCGGTTTCTCAGCGCTTCTGTGGATCACTAGTGATATCTGCATTGCTTACTGTACTTATTTCCTTGTTTCACTTGAAAGAACGTTACTGTTTGTCGTTTTTCCATTTAAGTTACCTGTAACACATTGCACTTAAGTTACCTGGCACTTGCTCACTAAAGCAATTATATAAGTCAGCACTAAAAATTAAAAGCACTACACCCTCACTCCCCACTGGCCCTGGTTTTCAATTATTAAGGAATTCCCAATATTATTCTAGCATGTCCAAAGGTCAGTTGTCAATCTCCTCTCTGGTCCAGCTGGTGAATCTGGGAATCTTGAGGCAATGTTACAACTGCCTCATGTACACAGACAACCCTCCTCCTCCCAAAAATTCCAACACATGTGAGAGATGCAACCATATAGCCAAACTGGAGGCTAAGCTCTCTCAACTCAGTACTGGCATAACCAGTCAGGAGGAGAAGGAAACCACACTCACTACAATTCCAGTCTCACATAGACCTACCACGACAGCAAACCAAACACATAATCACACAAAAACATACTTGGAGGCTCTAAATAAAGATCTGCCGAAGCAGCAGAGACCTCCAAAGCAGACACCCAAACAGCCGCTAACCCAAAACAAAACACGTGCAACACATATCTCACAAAGCCAGTGTGCCAAACAGTCACAGCCCTTAAGACTAAACAACACACCTGATACACTTGTAATAGGTGACTCGATCGTCAGGCACACTGACGTCCCGCTCACCAGGCTGAACAAGGAGAGGGTCATGGTGAGCAGCCTGTTGGGCGCTAGGATCCGCCACATAACACAAGCACTCAGGTCACTCCAAGGCAAGTACAAATATGACTCAGTCACTGTCCATGCTGGTGTGAATGACCTGAGACATACCTCCCTGGACTACATGAAAAGAGACATAAAGGAGCTCTCTGAGCATGTAGCCCAGGCCGGTATGACCCTGACCTTAAGTAGCATCTTACCCTCACCAAGAATGATGCCACAATATGAAGACAAGATGATCAATTTCAACAACTGGCTTAAGTACTGGTGTCATTCAAAGGGGATCCAATGCCTGTCAGCTTGGGATGATATGCTCAACAAGCTATGATGCTTCACTAGGGACGGCTTGCACCTGTCACCCCTGGGCTTTCGGATATTGGCAAAGGCTCTTGCTACCCCATAGTGCCTTTTTTAGGCAAGGCTCAAAAGACAAACCCACCTCCATAGGTATCACAAGGGATAAGAAACTAAGAGTAATGCTACTCAACGCCAGAAGTCTAAACCTCAAGATGCACGACCTTTTAAACTCTCCTTAGCATGGAGAACATCGATATCTGTGCAGTAACAGAAACCTGGTTCAGGGCTCCCGAGAGCACCCCAGTACTACCAGGTTATACCTCATACCATGCTTTTCGGCCCCAAAACTTGGACCGAACCACAAAAGGAGGGGGAGTATTGATATTCATCAAAGACACCCACACCTCCAGGTTGGTGGCAAAGCACGAAGCATCAGAGATAATCCATGTGCAACTAACAGTGGGTAAAACTGCCTTCCAGTTTATAGCCTGCTACAGACCACCCTCCCAAACCCAGGAACCCCACTCAGCCTTCCTGAGAACACTGGAAAATATGAAGGTCTCTCCAAACACCATTATATTGGGCGACTTCAACTACCCAAACATAGACTGGGAGCATTACTCTAGCTCCAACACCCTAGCCCAAAGGTTCCTAGAATTTATAAACTCAAATGCTATGGAACAACTTGTTACCACTCCCACAAGAGGGGAAAACATACTGGACCTGATCATCACCAACATGGGGACTCTATGCTCCAGACCAGAAGTGTATCCCTTGCTGGTAAGATCAGACCATAAACTAATCTCACTGGATATTCACATCCTGACCCCACCCCCTGCCCAGAAAACCACAGTGAAAAACTTCTCTAAAGCAAATTTCACACTCCTCAAAACTGAGGTGGAATCCTTCAAAGCCCCCAGGCCTTTGGAAAATACGGCCCAGACCGCAGAATCCTTTATAAATGCATTCTATGAACACCTTCAGGAATGCATGGATCATGCGATCCCAAATAAAACCAAGACCCAATCCTCCAAAGGCAGACATCCTGTCTGGTGGACCCCAGCCATAAACAAACTATACAATAGAAGGAGGAAGCTACTAAATGATAGAGCAAAATCCCAAAAAGGGAAGGCATCACTGATCAGTATTAGCAAAAAACTACGGGCACACATAAAGTTGTCTAAGGCCAGCTTCGAGAGAAAAATTGCACAGGACACTAAGGATAATCACAAGGCTTTCTTTAGTTATGTTAGGAACCTGGGTGGTAATTCCCAGATATGCTCAGAATTAGTCCAAAATGACAAAAAATACACCGAACCCACAGACATTGCCAACATCCTAGATGACAAGTTCAGCACAAACTTCTCCCCCCCCCTCCCCACCAAAAGGGCAAATATCTATCCCAGCAGAGTGCTGCCCCCCCCGACATCTCAGATGCTCAGTAAGAGCCGCCCTCTCCAAAGCAAAAAACACAGCATCAATGGGACCAGATGGTGTCCCGGGCTGCGTCCTACATGAGCTCCAAGAAGAGCTAAACCCAAACATAAAACTACTGTTCAGTCTCAGCCTTACTGCAGGATATGTGCCCAAAGAGTGGCGTACAGCAACAGTGGTCCCTCTCCATAAAGGTGGTGCCTCAACAGATCCTGGAAACTATCGCCCCATAAGCCTGACTAGCTTGGTCTGCAAAGCTATGGAAAGGATCATCATGGACCTCATAAATAAAGATATTGGGGACCTACAAACACTGGATTCTACCCAGATCGGCTTTGTTAAGGGCAGATCCTGCCTCTTAAACCTGGTTGGTTTCTTTGAAACAGTCACCAAGGCCATTGACGAGGGAAGGTGGTCCACACAGCCTACCTGGACCTCGCAAAAGCCTTCGATACAATACCCCACTCGGGCATCATAGATAAAATCACCAGCTTAAATATAAACCCCTATGTCACTAGATGGATTGCAAACTGGCTCAAGGACAGAACCCACATGGTTAGAATTGCTGGAGCCATGTCAGACTCCAAACCAGTTTCAAGTGGTGTCCCACAAGGCTCAGTCCTGGGACCTCTCTTGTTTGGCATATATTTCTCGGAGGTACAGGCCAACACGGAAGGACTGTGGCTGACCAAGTTCGCAGATGACTGCAAACTGGGCGCCATAATCGACTCTCCAGTCGACACAAGCATCCTCCAAAAGGGCCTCATAGAAACAGACAACTGGTGCCAGAGCCATGGCCTCAAGCTAAATGCCAAAAAGTGTATAGCCATCCCCTTTGGCAAAAACAAAGTGCCCACAAATTACCACATAGGTGGTAATCCATTAAGTACAGAAGACGTAATTAGGGACATGGGGACCCAAGTTGATAGCAATCTCTCATTTGACAACCATGTGGCCAAAGTGGTTAGAAAAACATTTTATATAGCCCACCTAATCATGAAGGGATTCACATCTAGATCAGGGGATGTCATCGTGCCTCTTTACTCATCCCTCATCAGGCCCATAATTGAGTACAATGCCCCTTTTGGGATGTACCTTACCAGACACCTGCAGCAACTGGAAAGACCCCAAAAGTACCTCACCAAGAGGATCAAAGGGCTCAAACAGATGCCATATGCTGCCTGGTTAAAGAAACTCCAGCTCTACTCAGTGGCATACCGCCTGTTCAGAGGCGATCTGTGCCTGACGTATAAAGCCATGTCCAACCCGAATTAATGGACATGCTGCACCTCAGAAAATCCAAATCCCATTGAGTTACGCCGAGAGACTTGAACCTCAGCACTGAAATAAATAGGACATGCTGGAGGGACAGATTCATAACCCAGAGGCTCCCTTCACTCTGGAATAAAATCCCAGTCCAGGTTAGGCAGAGTCCCTCATTGACTCTCTTCAAGAGGAATCTTGATGAGTGGATGGGAGATCGTAGGTTTACCCCGGGTATCACTTCTGTGTCACTGTTAGACAGAGGCACAGTATACTAATCTCGAAAAAGGGCATAGCAAAATAAATTTAAAATGGGTGGCGAAAGCCAAACACATTCTGGCTAGGCTTATAAATGCCCTAGGGCAGATAGCCTAGTATGAACCTATGAACCTATGAACCTATGTATGGGGGTGTGTGAAATACATTATTCATAGAAGAATTCCTTGTATTTGATTACAGTCAGATATTGGTGCTGAATGGGTCAGAAAATGAAGGAAATGGTTATTTTATGATGGTGGAAGTCTGTACCCACTCAAACAAATTGTTATTCTGGGAGGTAGTATGCAGTCTGTTTATGTAAAAACAACTAATGACTGTTGTCACCTGGATCATTGCATGGGTTATTAGGGGCACTGTAAGTTGATGTGTGTGTGTGTGTGTGTGTGTGTGTGTGTGTGTGTGTGTGTGTGTGTGTGTGTGTATGCATAATTATCTACAATGCAAACACACACACACACACACACACACACACACACACACACACACACACACACACACACACACACACAAAAAAAATCATATACCCTAAGCCTGGCAATCCAGACTGATAATCATTTAACTGTGATCACATGATAGTAGTAGTCAGGTATACAATGGATTCCGGTGACTGAGGCATTTGTTGTCTCACACTACAGCAAGCAGAAGTGATCGATAATAAATGCTTGCAACAATGTAGCTCATCAGCTGGAGCACTGAGGCAGGAAACAACAAAAGAAATACAAGTGACCAAGTGACCTACATAGCTTAAGGCTTACCCTTTACTCATGTTGGACATTGAATTTAGAAAAAAAAGGCTAAGGAAATGGTAGTCCTTTTACTGAATGGGCACTAAACAGGTAAATAAGACACTTCAGCAGGTGTTGTACCCACACCTTTTTCTTGCATCTTTTTCCTTTAACCTCTACACCAACAAGCCTCACATAATTTTTTACTGCATGATTCTACTCGGTGCTGTGATGGCTGCAAAGCATACTTACAAGTATAACATAAGTGTAGTCAATGATACATGTTGCCAATGAACTACAAGGTCACTAATGTTTGTTGTGGACCACTTCTGCTCCTTGCAGTGGGAGTCATGTATGTTACTGATGTTTGATAGCAATTAAAGATCATGTGAAAAATGCTTCACTTACCTTTTAGATTTGTTAGAATACAACTGCATTTTGTTCATTTTTTAAATTCCAGTTGCAAATTGCTTTGCGGTATTTTTTAAGTTTTTTACAAATCAAGTTTTTTTTAATCCCGCTTGCTCATTCACTTATTTACTGTCTTTGTATTGCTGGAACACACCTTTTGATGATTTAAAAAATGATCAATTTAATATCTTTTTGACTGCCCAAAAGGTTTATGGCAGTTTTATAACATATTTTAATATTTTTAGTGTTGGTTGCACATTTTACACAACATATAGTATGTGGCTAAAGCACTGTCTGTCATAGCACAATTTTATCAGTCAAATTGTCTAGTTTGGAAGATAACCTGGTGACAACAGCAGTATTTCAAAAATATTAATAGTTAATGTCAGGAATAAAGAAGTTATGTACCTACCATAACGTTCCATGTTTGTTGTCCTTCATCTCACCTTCCTTTTTGCTGGTTGGGTTTGGAGCCGATCCTTGGCTCCGACTTGGCCAATTTACTATAGCTCCAGTGCTTATACTTGCTCGAGGCTTACCCCTATCCCAACATGTCTAGCGGTAGCTACCCAGATCTCACTAGACAATAATAGTAAATGCAAAATTTACTAAGCTCTTATACATTTAAGGTTAGGAAGGAAAGAGGAAAAACAAAGCATGGTTAACTAACCTGGTATGCCAGCAGGAAACTCAGCCAGTGTAATCAATAAAGAACTCTTCTCGAACCTCCAGGAAGGTGGAAGGAGGGAGGGATGCAAGAAGGAAGACGAGATGAAGGACAACAAACATGGAACGCTATGGAAGGTACATAACTTCTTTATGTTATGTTGTCCTATCTCACCTTTATTCTTGCTGGCTGGGTCCACGTCCCCAGCACCTGGTTCTTGGGTGGCTCACTGGAACAAACTCTTCAGGACTGTGGAACCAAAGGATGCCCTATTCTAGGAGGCAAAGTTGACACTGGTATTACTGCTCAAAAATGTCCAACAACAACTCTATAACACACCAAACACTTTATTATAAAGCTTTCGGGTCTACACCCTTCATCAGTATAAAATAATCACATTCATCAAACATTTAAAAAGGGGATACAATTAGATCACATGCTTCAGCCAACCTATCACACTAAACAGTAATCAAATCTTCCTTGTTCCTATTGCCTTCCTTACACATTTACTTTTTACTTTAAAATCTTTATAACAAGGTTTTTGCTTCAATGTTTCCGAATTCCTATATGCATAACTTGGCTTATCCCCTACTAAGGATCTTACCTCAGGCATAGCTAATAAAATAGGCCAATTTTTCTCTATTATATTACACACATTTTTTGTGTTTAAATTGTATTAGTAAGATATCTCACTATGTTATCATCCCTATGCGTACACCCTTCATGTCTCTCCAATCCCCTAGTCAAAATTGGTTTGTACTTATTTTCCCTTTCTTTTATTACTTCTTCATAAGCTGTATCTATAATCTGTCTTGAATAACCACTTCTCTCAAACTCTTGAGACATAATTCTAGCCTGCTCTCTAAAGTTACTTTCATTAGTATTCAGTTTACTCATTCTTATTAACTGTGCCTTCACTATTCCTTTAAAAATATGTGGGGCATGCATGCTACCCCTGTTTATATATCTCAAAGCATCTACTTCTTTCCTATATACCATGGACTCTATTCTATCGCCATTCTTGAATAAATGTTCATCTAAATAATTTATACTATGGTCTGATGCCTCCATTTTAAACTTTAAAAATTTAGTGGACCTGTTCAAATATTGCACATAATTATCTAATTCCTTAAGGGAACCAGCCCATATCATAAAACAGTCATAAAACAATCGTCCACAAATCTCTTATAAAAGAATACTTTTTCATTTAATTGATTCACCTTACTTAATATCACACTTTTCTCCCACTCATATAATACTAAATTAGCATACGTGTTATGTGTCAGTACTGCTTCAAGGAGGGTACAGATATTCTCAATTTCCCTTCCATACATTTTCACTTCATTATTTAAAAAATCACGAATAACATTGAGTCCATAGGTATTGGGTATAACGGTAAATAGCAAAGTAATATCCAAAGATACCATAACATACCCTTTTGGCACACAGTTCAATTGCCAATTATACAAATTACTTAAAAAATCATTAGTATCCTTCAGTACCGTACAATACACTAGGAGACCACATCCACTTTGTAATGAGTGATAAAGGTATGAGGATTTTCCCATGTTGCTGCTGCACAGATTGAATCTAAAGGCAATTTGGCTTGGAAGGCAACAGAGGTAGCTAAGGCCCTGGTTGAGTGTCCTCTGGCCCTCCCTGGAAGTGTCTTTTTATGCAAATCATAAGAATAACTGATTGTGTCTGATAAGGTCACTTTTGAAACTGGAGAACCTTGTTTATTGTCAGCAAAGGATACAAACAATTGATCTGATTTTCTAAGGTCTTTGGTCCTGTGTAAATAAAAAACGTAATTGTCTATGCACATCCAGTTGGTGGAGTCTATACTCTGCCTTGTTGCCATAATTGGGGAAAAATACAGGAAACTCAATGGACTGATTTAAATTATACTCTGAACATACCTTTGGCAAGAAGGAAGGATTGGTTCTAAGACAGACTATCTTTGTGAAAAATGAGATACAGCAGGCAGATAGATAAAGCGTGTAATTCATAAACCCGTCTAGCTGAGGTGATGGCAACCAAGAAAAGGGTTTTCCAAGACAGAAATTTCAGGGGGCAAAATGCTGCTGGTTCAAAGGGTGGAAGGACCAGAGAAGCTAAAACCAAGTTTAGGTCCCGGGGGGGTTCTTGTACCGGGTGCCATCAAAGAGTTGTACCTCGTAAAAATAGTCTGCACAACTTATGGGACATTATGTTAGAACCCAAGTCTCCTACATGAAAATTGGAGATGGCAGCCAGTTGGACCCTAATAGTAGCTGCAGCTGCCCCTCGTTTGAAGGTTTCAGCCAGGAAATGAAGGATTTTGTGAACAGGAGTAGAAGGGATCAATGTCATTACTCTTTGCCCAATAAGAGAACCTCTTCCATTTGCTAGTGTAAATACTCCTTATAGTGGGCTTGTGAGAGGACACTAGGATATCATGTACAGCCGGGGAAATGTTTGGGAGCCTGGCTAAGACTGGAAGTGGAGGAACCAAGCAGTCAGCTTAAGAGTTTGAAGGGAAGGATGAAGCCCGCCTGACTGATGCATCAGGAGGTCCAGAATTAGGTCCAGTATCCAAGGCTACACTTGAAGATGATGGTGGAGAAATGGAAACCATATCTGATGAGGCCAGTAAGGAGCAATGAGGATGAGTTTGCAACCCAGTGACTTTGCATTCTGAATTACCTTTGGGATTAGAGGGAAAGGTGGAAAGACATAGAGTAGTCCCGGAGGCCAATCGTTAACAAGTGCATCCCTGGGTGACTGTCCCAGTGGGGGGACTAAGGTGAAGTAGCTGCTGCATTTGTTGTTAAGGGGAGTGGCAAAAAGATCACAGCATGGTTGGCCCCATTTATGAAAAATCAAGTCCGCAACTTCTTGCTTTAGGGACCAGTCATGAGGCATGAGGATAGCCCTGCTGAGCCTGTCCGCTATCATGTTGGATTTCCCAGGATGTGTGTCATGATCAGAAAACATTGAGAAGACATCACCCATTGCCATACTCGAAGGGCCTCCCGATACAAGGGGTAAGATCTGGTCCCTCCCTGCTTATTGATGTACCATACCACTGACATATTGTCTGTCTGAATTGCAATGATCCCTGTAGGCAGAGAGTCTTGAAATGCTTGCAACGCCAGAAGAACCGCCCTCATCTCTAGAACATTGATGTGCAAATGGTACTTGTGAGGTTGCACATTCCTTGGACAGTCTGTCCCAGATAATGCCCCCCCCACCCTATTTGGGAAGTGTCCGTGGTCACTGTGGCTACTGGATGGGGATCTAGAAAGGGTCTGCCCAGAGTCACCTGGGGAGAGACAAGCCACCATATTAAGTCTTTTTTGCAAGTTTCCATGATCAAGATCATGTGTGACATTGGTAAATCCTGGAAAGACCACTGAGCAAAAAGAAGCCACTGCAGAATCCTCATGTGGAAGTGAGCCATAGGAAATAGTGTAATTGCTGCAGCCATTGAGCCCAAGACTTGTAATACTTCTCTTGCCTGAACTCTCATCTTCTTTATGAGAAACAAAACTTGCTTATGAATGGTTGACACTTTGCTATCATGCGTCTTGTAACTAAGTCTGCCCCTATGAAGGTAATAGACTGACAAGGCAACAAGGCAGATGTTTCATAGTTTATGGTGATGCCTAACTGGGAACAAGTTTGAATTATGTAGTCCCGTGCTTTGATTAGTTGATGCTCAGAAGTAGCAGTGAGGAGCCAGTCATCTAGATAAGGAAACACCTGGAATCCTAGACACCTCAGGTGAGCCGTGACCACTGCCATACACTTAGTGAGCACAATGAGGGCTGTGGTGAGACCAAAGGGCAGGGCTCTGAACTGATAGTGACTGGCTCCCAGCCAGAAGAGTAGGAATCTCCTGGACTGCCTGTCCATTTTTATGTGGTAGTACGCATCCTTGAGATCTATGGAGCACATCCAATTGTCATGACCCAAGAAGGGAAGAATGGACTGCAGTGTTACCATCCAGAACTTCATCTTTTTTACCAATTTGTTTAGCTTGCTGAGATCCAAAATGGGTCTCCAATCCCCTGTCTTTTTTTTTGGAACTAAAACAAACCTTGAGTAAGTTCTAGATTCCATTTAGTCTGCGGAGACTTCTTGGATGGCTCTTTTTTCTAGCAATCTTTGTACCTCTAGGATTGCTTAATCCCAAAGACTAGGTGGAACATCTGGGATAGAACATTTTTCTCTTGAGGGAGGTAACTGGAAAAAAGGACTTTTGTAATCCCTGGATATTATTGACAGTACCCATGCTTCTTTTGTGATAGTTTGCCAGGCTGCTGGGTATAAAGGTAGTCTGCCCCCGGCTGCCTCCAGAGGCGGACAGTTGGGCCTCCCTTCAGGAGTGCTGGAAGGGCCTAGCAGAGAACGTATCTCTGTCACCCTGCTGTTGAGGACCCCCTCTGCCATGAGGGTGGTGTCTTTTGTTGTTGTTTCCCCCTGTGCCCCTGTGGGAAAAATCTCCATGTATGTCAGGCAAAGCTCCCTGGGAATTTTGAAACCACATCTTTCCACTCTCCTGACCTTTAGGATAGGGTCTAGATGGAGTGAGAAAATGGACTCCTATGGCAGAGAGAGAGTCTTGCCATCTTGTTCAAACCTGGTGAGAGTCTCTTTTACCTGAGGCCCAAACAAGGACAAGCCATCAAAGGGGGTATTGGTAAAGGAAGACTTGAAAGGTTCTGCAAACTGACAAAGGCGCATCCAGGAGTGTCTCTGCAAAGCAACTCTGGTACCTGCTTCCCTACTCGCTCCATCTGCCATTTAAGAAATGAGCCTCATGGAGGAGTTAACCACTGAAGTCAAGGTCACAAGCTGGGAAGTCGCCCTTTTCGCAACTCCCACAGCTGTAGGATCCTGCAGGGTATCTCCTAACTCCTTTAGGAGATCCCTCTGAAGTCGTGTGAAGTATGACAAGTAATTCAATGACCTAAGAGTACAGGTTGCTGAAGAGAACATACACTTCCCATACCTGTCCATTGTACAAGACTCCTTGTTTGGTGGATGGACAGATGAAGAAGTTTCCGCAAGTTCCTTCTTAGTGGCTACTGTAACCACCATGGCATCAACAGGGAACCCTTTGGAAAGGAATAATTTGTCCTCAGGTGCAGTTATAAATTTACTTGGTCTCCTTGGAACTGGTTCCATGGTCTCTGGAGCACTCTACACCTTTCGACTCACTACAGACAAATGTGGGTCAAAAGGCGGAGACACCCAAGAGATGGAGAGTCGGGAGCCAAATGTGTCCAGGTAGACAGACTCATCATCAGAAGGGGCTAGGGACTTCCAGCCACCCCTGTGTCTAAGGATTTCCAAGATGTCTGAAAAAGAGACATCTTCAGAGGGTGACCATGGGGACCCTTCCGATTCATTCAAGTCTGTGTCTGATGTGATGGACTCAGGGGAGTCCAGATGCTTCTTCTTACATTTTTTCTTCTGAGAGCCCTCCTCCAAGTGTTCAGGGGAGGTTTTAGAAGAAGTGGGGTCACCCAATGGGGCATCCTAGGGCATTGGTTCCCTATGCTTGGAGGCAGGAGGAGGGTCAAAGGCAGGCACAGGCACCGAGGGAGAGGCAGCCAATGGAGCCGAGGGTGGAGCGGTCTCAGGAGACAGCATGCTCCTCATCACCTTGAAGCACCACGGTCCTGGGTCAAAGGAGCCTCTAGCTCTGAAGAGCCCAGAGATCTCCTGTGAACCGAGAGCGAGGGCTCCGAAGCTGATGTAGGAGCCGAGCTCACCTGCACCGAAGGTCCAAGAGGGAGAGCGGGGTCGGACAAGGGTCCGATGCCACTACCCCCCTCGGAGCTGGAGAGAGAGCTTCGGCGCCCAGATCCCTCGATGGACTGAGACATCGAGGAGATAAAAGCAAGTGTCAGAACCGATAATGGAGAAGTAACCAGAGCCGATGGTTCCACCACCACGACCTCCATGCACTCCGGCTCTGAGCTCAAGAGAGTCGGAGGAGGAAATGATGGAGAAGCTGGATGGGCCGAAGGAGCCAATTCCTTATGTGCTGGGCTCGAAAGTAATTTGGCAAGTACCTGAGACTTGAGGAGCCTATTGGCCACTCTCTCCACATCATGATCCAAAAGCCTGGAGGACCACGAGGAGTGAGAAGAGGACCGGTGACTGCCTGCTTCAGATTCCAGCAAGGGAGATTGTGGAGCAGAGCACACCAGCTCCAAAGAAGGAGACCTAGTTCTTTTATGGGTCCGGACTGGCTCTGAGGATACTGATGGAGCCGCCAGAGACTTAGCTTTGTCAGAGACAACACTGGGAACTGAGAAAGCTGAAGGTTTGACAGTGGATTTAGCCTGTTCCGAACTCAGAACCGATGAGGATGGCTTTGTGGATTTTTCAGACAATTTAGCTGGCTGAGAACCCTGTGATGAAGAATCTTGAGGGTTCTTCAGAAGGCCACGCAAAATTAGCTTGTTCTTTCAATCCTGCAAGACTCTGGAGCTGAAAGCATGACAGACAGAGCATGAGTCCTGCAGGTGAACAGCCCCTAAACAGTAAACACAACTCATGTGCCCATCCATAAGGGACATTTTTTGGCAACACGAGTTACATTTTAGATCCCAGAGGGTTTTGACTCTTTGGACATTGTGGTTAGATAAAACATGCAACAGCAAAAATACAAGGCTTTAACAGCTAGCAACACACAACTAACACTACTAACAAGGTTGTAACAGCTAGTAAAACAACAAGAAAGGATATCTCTCTTTTTTTCTGTTTTTTCTTTTTGAAGGGAAAGAGAAGAAATAAAAAGGGAGGACAGCCTCTAAGTAAAAATGATAACTTCCCCAATAGGAGAGCCTCTAACTTAAATGGCTACTCCAAAAAGGTGGGGAAGAAGAAGAAAAACCCTCTAATTTAAGTGGGCTCAAAGGGGAAAGCAAGGCCTGAGGAAGAAAACGACAGCCAAGAACACCCAACATGTTGCCTTTATGTTATATGTACATGAACTTTAAATGCCTTAGTAATACCTGCTTTTAATTTATAGTCCCAGTGTTGCACTGTAGTTATTCACTTATATAATTATGATCTCAGCTGGATCTTGTAAAATTAGCTTTTAATTAGCCAGTATTGGGTGAAATCACTGAGCATTTTGTTTGTACTTCTTTTGTTCGTGTGCTTGTGTTAAGTCCTAACATCTATAGTAATTATGTTAAAGCTTGTTAGCTATCTCAGATGGTGTATCTGTTGCAAGTGCTTTAATTCATGGAAACTACTCTACTGTTCCTCCTCTTAATTTGTGAATAAGCTACACTGAAATTAGTACACTTAGCTGCTTCTTCTGCTTAACTTTGCTAATGCACGAACCTGAAGCTACTGTGTGCTTACTACTGTAATTTGTTCTTTGTCTCCCTACAACCTATTGTAGCTCTTCACCTTTCAGTCCTGTATTAAGAATTGGGATTTTCTCCTGCTGGATAAATAAGGACCCCCTACAACTACTCTTGGCCATCCCATCTTCAAGCTAAAAGAATTCTGCTATCCTAGTTCAAAAACCAGTTCCCAAAGGATACAAGAAAGTATGTTTTACCCAAAGCCAACTGTTACACTGCACTGTTTGTAATACCTAGTGCTGTATGTTATCCATACTACTGAGCCAGGTACTCAGCAACCTTACCTCTCTATACCACATAGGTAACTAATTTGTCTCCCCTGTAAATCCCCTACCGGAGCCATTTGTTATACCTAGATCTCTTGTCTT
This sequence comes from Protopterus annectens, assembly GCF_019279795.1. Lineage (NCBI taxonomy): Eukaryota > Metazoa > Chordata > Ceratodontiformes > Protopteridae > Protopterus > Protopterus annectens. The sequence continues at coordinate 505,468,431 of NC_056725.1, read as the reverse complement.
ACAATTTTTCAGCTCCACCTTACCTTCTGCCCACTAGGTGGCACTCTTATCTAGGCTTGTGTAGTATCCACTATCTCTTCCCTCCCATTTTAAATTCCAGTCTACTTTTCTATGTTCTTGCAATCTCAGACTGCTTCTTAGTCTTCCTCCTTCACGTACCTTTTGTACACTACTATCCATTACTAAATAAACAACTGAACTATCACTCCCCACTCACCTGTTACTTCCAGGAGCTCCTCAGGAGTCTGCTGCTCATAAATTGTCTCTGCAATTTCCTCCTTCACCTGCTCTAACTCACTCCTTTTGCCCTGCGCGCTCACTCTGCTCCCCTATCCTGCCCCCAAATTCCACCCGCCCCAGTACTCCTACATTTATTCCAGCCAGAAGTCTTCTCCCCTCTTCTACCACTCCACTCACAGTCCTCCTCTCTCTGCCCCTCCTCTTCTCACCCCCACCCCTCAACTAAAAGCCAATCCCCTTATACAATTCACTATACTCTAGTCCTCTCCCCATCTATATTCTGTATCTTATACCTCTCCTACATTATACCTCCCTCTCTACTCCATCTTATAAACTTATACCATCTCACTATGAACTTTTCATAACTACTTACCCTTCTCATCCCCTCTACCACCTTGTTAACTCTAATTCTACTATACCCTACTACCTCCTATTCCTCCACCCCTCTTCCCCCTTTTCTCATGTCCCACTGCACCTCTCCCAGCCCCCATCTTACCCTCACAATACCTCACTTCCATACCATCTCAGCCTCATTAGTCCAGCCCAATCACCTCTACTACTTCAAACCAAAGATTTTACCCACCTTAACAAAACACAACTTCAATAAACCTCTTTCATATCATCCCCAACACTCAAAAGGAAAACTAAATCACCTGCTATCTTCTTTCTTCATCCACCTACTTTTAGCAGGTGATATACACCCTAACCCTGGACCTAGTACCACTGACAACCCCATCCCTCCAAAAACTACCAAAACTACCAGCCACAAAAGTCCTAAATTAGTTACTCTCAATATCCAAAGTTTACGAAATAAAGCAACTAGCTTCCATGCCTGGCTTAACCAGAACCAACCTGACATAGTAGCTGTCTCTGAGACTTGGTTAAAACCATACATCTCTGACTCAGAAATTCTACCCCCCTGGTTACCAAGTCATTAGATATGACCGCATGAATAGAAGAGGTGGAGGAGTAGCCTCTCTAACATACTCCCCATTATTCCATACCCAAATCCCATTCCTCAGGTTAACAATACAAAACTTGTAATAGGTGTGCTACAAATGAATAATCATAAAAGTATCTTCATCATATCTCTCTATATTCCCCCAGGTAACAACACTACTACTTTAGAAGAAATCCTCCCAATGGGCCTCAACTAATATTAACCTAGAGACCTACATTCTAGGTGACATTAACTTAGACTAAAATTATATGGAATAAAATTAACAACCAAAATCCCACCATATCTTTCAGTCTTCAACTTTGCTCAGTTTACTAACTCTATCACCAGACCCAACAAAACCAATCTTCCAAGATCCACTCTGGACTGGATCCTAACTACCTACCCTAACAACATATTAGACTCAGGCATCCTTCCTGACTCTATTCGCGACCACCTGCCTGCCTTTATCCTTCGAGCAACCCATTCTCCCCTCACCAGCACCAATATATACATACTCATAACCATACAAACTTCAACCCTACAACCTTCTCTAACACCTCCAAACAAACTAACTGGGACACTCTAAAAACACTCCCTCTAAATAAAGTCATTGATTATTTCAATTCCACTTTCCTAAATGTACTTAATACCCAAGCCCCTCCACAATCTATAAGAGTCAAACCTAACCCCGCACCATAGCTAACCAAGGAAACCAAAAAACTCATGCAACAATAAGATAAATGCTGGAAATTTTCTCAGCACAATAAACATCCTGCAACCCTCCTTAAATATAAGCAACTCCGCAACTTCACCAAAAGACATATAATCAAGGATAAACAATCCCACTATATGAAACTCCATACCAACCACTCCAAAAACCCCAAACAATTCTGGAACTCCATCAACTCACTCCTTCACCCAGGCACCAAAAACAACCCTTGCCCTGATACTACTAAGACTGATCCAGAAATTGCCACTGTTTTCAACTCCTTCTTTATTAACTCTATAGCTGAACTAAGTCCTTCCCAAGTATGCCACCCACACAAGTTAGTCACTTTACCCCAGCCTCCCAACCGATCTCCCCCCCCACCTTTGAACTTAAACCAATTTCAACCTCCTACATAAAAACAAAGAGTGAGAAGGTCACACTGAACAACCAGTCAGTAAAAACTAAATGAAAACTCCAGCCAAGCTAGAACTTCCAATGAGTGACCTCCCAAACCACCTGTGGCAGACGCACATGGGATATATGCAAATTACCCTTATGAACATCAGGTGTTTCAGCTATATGGCGATTCTGATTGCCCATGACTTTTACATTTGAAGTTGTTTTAATGGACAATTTCAGGCCAATAAAGCCAAACACCACTAGCTATGGATATGCATATTTCGGCCTTGTTATGACTTCATCAGCATAGCATAAGCAGAGTGTTTGACTAAGCATAAGAAACACAGGGTTGTTATACCCAGCTGATGTCCATTATCATTAGGGTGACTGCAAAATATCCCAACTAACAAATTAAAACAAAGAGTGAGAAGTTCACACCGAACAACCAATCAGTAAAAACTTAATGAAAACTCCAGCCAAGCTAGAACTTCTAATGAGTGACCTCCCAAACCTCCTGTGACAGAGGCACATGGGATATATTCAAATGACCCTTATGAACATCAGGTGTTTCAGCTATATGGCGATTCTAATTGCCCATGACTTTTACACTTGAAGTCATTTTAATGGACAACTTCAGGCCAATAAAGTCAAACTCCACTAGCTATGGATATGCATATTTCAGCCTTGTTATGACCTCATCAACATAGCACAAGCAGAGTGTGTGACTAAGCATAAGAAACACATGGTTGTTATATCCAGCTGATGTCCATTATCATTAGGGTGACTGCAAAAAATATCCCAACTAACAAATTAAAACAAAGAGTGAGAAGGTCACACTAAACAACCAATCAGTAAAAACTAAATGAAAACTCCAGCCAAGCTAGAAATTCTAATGAGTGACCTCCCAAACCTCCTGTGACAGAGGCACATGGGATATATACAAATGACCCTTATGAACATGAGGTGTTTCAGCTATATGGTGATTCTGATTACCCATGACTTTTACTTTTGAAGTCATTTTAATGGACAATTTCTGGCCAATAAAGCCAAACCCCACTAGCTATGGATATGCATATTTTGGATAATGGACATCAGCTGGGTATAACAACCCTGTGTTTCTTATGCTTAGTCAAACACTCTGCTTGTGCTATGCTGACAAGGTCATAACAAGGCCGAAATATGCATATCCATAGCTAGTGGGGTTTGGCTTTATTGGCCTGAAATTGTCCATTAAAACGACTTTGAACCTCCTACATAAAGAAACTCCTCAGCAAGCTAAAAACTATGTTCCAATGCCCCAGATAACATTCCCTCTAAATTCTTAAAAATTGATGCAGACAGCTTCGCCCTCCCCATTAGCATCTTAATCAACAGATCCATACAAGAATCTTATGTCCCTAAGCTTTGGCATGCTGGCTTTATACATCCTCTCCACAAAGGCAGTAAAAATAATAGTACCTCAAACTTTTGCCCCATAGCCATCCTCTCCCCAATATCAAAAATATTGGAAAAATGCATTCTCACCCAACTAATGCCCTTCCTATCCACAAACCATCTAATCTCTCAAACCCAACATGGCTTCCGCCCTGGCCATAGCACTATTACTGCTCTTTTCTCATTCTTAGATATAGTCAACCATGCCCGCGACTCCTGAAAAATCATTTCTACAGTTTTATTAGACCTCTCCAAGGCTTTTGACACTATCTCCCATACCTATCTTCTCAGCCACCTTGCTAATCTAAACCTTTCTCACAATTCCCTATCCTGGTTTTCAAGTTACCTATCTGATAGATCTCAAGCTGTTAAATGGAAGAAAGGCACCTCAAACTTCCTTCCCACTCCTACTGGAGTTCCCCAAGGATCTATTCTTGGCCCAATGCTGTTTAACATCTTTGTCAATGATTTCCACTCAGCCATCCCAAATACTAAAATAGTACAATTTGCTAACGACTCCACTTTAATCTGCTGTGCCAGCAACCTCCCAGAACTTCAATCATACACACATACCGCCTTCTCTGCCACTGAGGACTGGATGTTGCAAAACCATCTATCTCTAAATGCTAACAAATCCAAAATACTACTCTTCACTCCCTCAAAATCCTCCCCATTTGACAAAAATTCTTTCCAAATTAGAAGTCACAACAATTCTACTATAGAAATCATTCTCTATGCCAAACTACTTGGGGTCACCATAGATGAACACCTAAAATTTGACATGCATATTCAACTAAACATCAAGAAAACACATCAAAAACTTGGCTTACTATACAAAAACATCCACTATCTCACTCCTTCTACTAGACAAACCCTTGCCACTACCTACCTTCTCCCCTCTCTATTGTATGGTGCACCTAAACTAACTAACCTATCTGCCTCTATCCCTTCCAAAATGGAAAGTTGTTACAATAAAATCTCCAAATTTGCCATAAAAGCCAAATACTCTTCCCACTATTGCTCTGCCCTCCACTTACTTAACTGGCTAGAACTTCCCAACCATCTCGATTACCTCCAACTTACTACTGTCCATAGGCTATTATTTAACCCTACTATATGCCCTGCACTTTCCAACATCCTACAACCATACACCCCTAACAGGCCACTTAGATCTTCCCACCTAAACCTTATCACAGTCTACAAACCAATCCGCCCTGCTAGATGGCACTTCCTTTCCTTCTCCCTAGCCAAAAAATGGAACTCTCTCCCTCCCTCTCTATGTACTATTGAAAACACTGACAACTTCAAATCACATCTTCATTCCTACTTTTTCCTCTAACTGGAAGTGCAATTGCACCTTACCCACCTCACCTTCTTCTCTCCACATTCTAAATCGTATTTTCCCTACTTCCCCTTTGCCTACTACTTAACTCCCCTGGAAATGACTCACTATTCAGCGTTATCTCGTGTACATTTTGCATACATTGCATCTAGTTTGCTCTCCCTGTTCTATCTCGTGTACATTTTGTATACATTGTATCTAGTTTGCTCTCCCTGTTCTATCTCGTGAACATTTTGTATATATTGTATATAGTTTGCTCTCTCTGTTCTATCTCGTGTACATTTTGTATACATTGTATCTAGTTTGCTCTCCCTGTTCTGTTATCTCGTGTACATTTTGTATATATTGTATATAGTTTGCTCTCCCTGTTCTCCTCTCCCTATCATTTGTACTTGTAATGCCATAACTACCCAAACAAGACACATTTTCTATACAACCACTGGAATTTATTCCTTTCAACATATGACTTATATGCAAAGTTACCTATGTACCGGTCCATGTCTGTGATTTTATAATGTATCTGCTCCCTCAATATTAAATGTAACTTGCTTATCTTATGTATTTGCATCTTGAAGGGTACTTTAATCTGAACATTTAATGTTTACTATGTAATGTGGAGCTTTACCAATGTACCAGTTCATGTCTCTGATTTTATAATGTATCTACACTCTCTATATTACCTGTGTTTTGCTTATGTTATGTATCTGCATCCTGAATTATAAATCTGAAAATCAAATGTTTACTATGTAATGTTGAAGCTTTTCTCCCTGGGCCTCCACTGAAAATGGGCTCCTGAGCCCAGTGGACCCCCTTGGTCATCAAATTGAAATAAATAAATAAGTAGAAAAAAGGTTGTTAGACTAAAAGGGGATAAATACACACTCTAACAAGGTAATTCAACAATACAACCTTGGAAAGGATAACAATATATGTGAAAAAACTCTTAAGTACTTAGCCTGAGCCGGTAGTCGGAATCTCAACGCTGCAAGTGGCAAACTAGATCTGGGTGGCTACCGCTAGGCATGTTGGGATAGGGGTTAGCCTCGAGCCAGTATAAGCTCTCAAGCTATAGTAAATTGTCCTAGTCAGAGCCAAGGATCATCTCACAATCCAACCAGTAAGAATGAAGGCGAGATGGGACAACATAACATCATGATGTATTAAAGGGCAGTGGTAACTGCACATACTGCCGACAACAGAAAACAGCTACATTTGCTTTATTTTGTATTCATTTGTTACTGCAAGAGGGGGAGGAGACAGCTGTAACAACGTGCTGAGGTAGCATTGAGATTATTATGTCTTAATCTTTTGGCAGCCACTTATTGTAGATGATTACCAGAAGCAGCTACTGATTGGTGCAGTCAGTCTGCATATGAAAGCTGAGTGCAGATCCATGATCAATGGGAAAATATTTAAAGAAAAGATGATTGGCTTTAACAATTGGCTAAATACCTGGTGTCATTCTAGGGAGAACCATTATGTGTCAGTATGGGATGAGATGCTTTACAGCCATATATGTTTTACCAAGGATGGTCTGTGTCTGTCATTCCAAGGCTACCACACACTAGCGAAGGCTTTTGCTGTCCAGTTTGTTCCTTGTTTTTTTGCAAAGCCCATATGATGGATCCTCCAATCTCACCTTCAAAACATATCAACCATTGAATCTTATCAGTGGGGCTTCACTTAATGCTAGAAGTCTAAACAACAAACTACTAGAACTTGAAGCTCTCCTATACCCTCTCAATATCTGGGTTTGTGTTTACCACTCATTCAGACCCCATGAAAACTGTGGTGTATTCTCCATATTGGTTAGGGACAATATTACCTCAAGGCAAATACCTAGAGATCCTCAAGTGAAGCTTATAAGGTTCAAATCACATTAAATAGGATTATCAGATCACTGTGTGCTACAGAACTCCTTCCAAACTGACAGAAACAAATACCACAGAATTCAAGGACTTTAAATATACAAACTTCCTAAAATTCTGTTAGAGTATAATGGACATTACTCAAAATGTCAGGAATGCTAAGAGTTATGCATAGAAGTTTTACTTGCACATGGATAAATGTATCCAATTGGCAGTTCTCACCAAATCAAAGCCAATGGGGAGGTTTAAAGGCAAACCTACAGAAGTGGTTCACAGCTGTTGTTTCCCCTCCAAATTGTCCAGTTGGCAATTGTAAGGTACTTTGACGTACTATGTGTACATGATCTGCATTTTGATAATCTACAAGTGCCCAGCTCTGTGGCATTGCGAGACAATGTGCCCAAAATATGTGCACTTCCAAGAGACAGAGTGGTTTTCAAAATATGTAGGACACATTTCCAGTGCTGTCCATCTATGCTGTATGGTTCCATTACAGTTCACCATGGTTAAATTCCCAGAAGCTTCTACCAGGGAAAGCACTCAAGTCCCCTTACAGCCACACACTGGACTTTCACAACCTTTACTTACATATGCTACCTTAATAGCCACATAACTGTGGAGAAAGAAGAAGCTTCCACACTAAAAGAATATCTGCCAGCTCTTAAACAGAAACCGCACTGGTAATGCTTTCCTAATGGAGCAGCGATACAGGATGTTAACACTGGGAAATTGAAGTTGACCAGCAGAAACTTCTTTCACTTTACATTAGACTAAGTGTAGGAAATGATGCATATTTCTTCATTCCAGCACAGACTGATGACATGACCCCATAACTGCATTCCATGTCATTTTTATCAAAACATTTCTGAATTTTTTTTTTATTGATGATGGAAAATCTATGACTGACATACATTTCATTGTTTTATCATTTATTTTTGATTCAGTGTGTTGATGTCAGGGTTGATTCTTGATTCAGTGTGTTGATATCATGGTTGATTTTTGACTCAGTGTACTGATGTCAGAGCTGATTTTTGATTCAATGTGTCGATGTCAGGGCTGACAGTGAATACGAAGGACAGTGAGTGAAATGGGACCTTGGTGGTAACAGTCCAATCCTGTTTCAATTAACTAAAGTAAAGTATCTAGCCCACAGGTGCCAAAAGCTGTTGAAGGTTGGGGAGGGTGAGAGGGGCACTTAGTGATCTAAAAAGGGCAACTTTTTAAGACTATTTAATACTTAAATATAGGTTCACTTGGAGAAACTTTTAAGGCTAGCCAGTTTCTCTTTTGGTGCTTGAATTAATGTTTCCTATTTGGTGTTTGGCTTTACCCATCTCATAGTCAGTAATTATATATTACCCCTACTGAAAATAACTGGGATCATACAATAGATAATTCGAGAGGACCCATGTATGGGATAAAGCATTTAGAAACTGCCTCTATCCATTAGTAGCACATGGGGAAATCCTGGGATAAATTTTCCATTACCCATCCATACATCCAAGTTGCAATTGAATATGGACAGGGATGAACTTTGTTTTACTTTTTTAGGATGTCTGTTCTGGAACAGTGTTATCCATTGGAAGATATACTTGTCCTTCCACACCATTTTGTTTAGATCCCTGGACTGAGTATTTCTGATGCCATTTGACTTGCTGATATGTAGTAGGTCCATCAGTACTGGTCTGGAGGATGCTTTGTATGCCAGACATAGGTCACCTCCTAGCAGTCTGTTGGATACTGAGTATAGTAATAGGGCTTTGATGCAGACCATATAAGACACACTGTTTAGGCCATGTATCCTTTTATCAACATATCTCTGTGATCATTCCAATTGCTGCATGTGCCTGGACAGATACGTGCAAAAGATGGTATTATACAAAATGATTTACCTTTTGACAGCTTTGTAAAGGGAAAAATAATATCTCTAGATTTAGTCATAATCCATTTGGTCATAAGCTGTGCAATACAGAAAACTTTCTTATGACACTGGGCACATGTTGGATGAAAGTTAGGTCACTCTCCAAATACATTTCCAAATACCGAAAAACTGGGCAACTTTAATTTGCTAGTTTGCTGGGGTAGACAAATTCCCAAACAATATGATAATGCATTTTTTGGCATTTAGTTTCAGTCCATGATTATGGCACCAGTTACTTTTTGGGACAAACCTTTCTGCATGATAGCTATGTAATTTGGAGATTCAATAACTGCTTCTATCTTGTAGTCATCGCAAACTTAGTCAGCCAGAGCCCAGTGGTAATTTATTTTACTTCTGAGAAGTAGATGCCAAACAGGAAATGTCTCAGCACTGAATCCTTGGGAACTCCACTGGTGACTTGTCTCTGTGGAGGTAGCCAGCACTGTTTTGATCTCCTGCATCCTGTGTACCAATTGGCAATCCAGCTAGTGATGTAGGGGTTTATTCCCAGTCTAGTCAGCTTTTCTACTATACTTGAGTAGGGGATTGAATCAGAAGGCTTGGTCAGGTCAAGGTATGCAGTCTGAACCATTTTACCTTCACCCATTGCTTTGATGACATAAATTGTAAAATTTGCCCATGATTTGAAGCCTTTCCCACTCTGTTATTATTTTTGATTTCTTCCTGATTCTTGCCCTAAGAGGTTGAGAGATCAGACCATACATTTTACTGTGATATTTTTGGTCTCCTCATAAGATTTGTGGTTTTCTGGCAAACTCATGAAGATTGCAGAAATTAAATAATGACAGACATTTGAATGTAACACTTTTTAGACTTCATATCCTTCAGAAAATGCATGCTAATACGAAACCTGTTATTCTAGCATCTAAGCTTACAAAAACAATGTTATACTTTAAATCTGTCCCTGATTCTGGACCTTTAACCTTTTTCCCAAGTTCCATACTTCTCAGCCTCTTAGAGCAAAAAATCTGGGCAAAGCCTAAAATGATGGGGGGACAAATAGGGACAGATTTTAAATATTGCTCTTACAAACTTAGAAAGTTGATAGAATAATAGGTTTTGCATTAGCATGAATTTTCTGAAGGATGTGGAGTCTTAAACTCAAATATCTGTCATTATTTATTGACTTCAATCCTCATCTATTTGCCAGAAAGGTACAGATTTTAGGAGGAACACAACAAAAATAATGAGGCAAAAATCTGGACATTCTGCGAAAATCTGTACAGTTGAGAGGTATATTCCAACCCAGTGCTTTTTGGGCTTTATCCCTTGAGCTAAGAGGTTTTGAGATATAAATAAGAACTGTGAACAAAAGCTGTTTACCACTTTCAAACTCAACCTACTGTAGTTGTTTTTAATTTGTTCAGTTCAAACAATAAAACAGAAATGCAACAAAAAAACGGGCAACTTGAAAAATAATAATAATAGTAATGAATAACCTAACTGAAGGCTTAGTCAGGCAAGAAACTTTAATAACTTTTATTTACAAACAGAACAAAAAGCATACATAATGTGTTTTAAATAAATTAATGCTTCTTGCATGTCTTTAAAAATCTAACAACTGTGGGCAACTTTCGGTAATGAAAAAAAAAAAAAAAAAAAAAAGACTTAAGGCAGGGAAGAAACTGTAATAACTTCTGAAAACACAGTAACAGCAGAGTCAAGAGTTATTCGAGTTTGTTGCCTGCATTAAGTTGCATTTTCTCATTAGTATTATTATTATTATTATGATTATTATTAGCATTGCTTCATAACTGACTGAATGGAATGTACTTGGGTGGGCTCCTTTCACTTCAGCTGAGGTCCACAATCCACAGAACTGCGCTGGCATGTTCAGCAAAATGACTGTTATTATTAGCTAACAGTAAATAACAAAATAAATACAAATTAATTAACCAAGAAGCTGAAAATACAAAAAGAAGGCCTCACTTTCAGTAGAATATGCTACACAAACTCCAAAGTCTTTCTTCACTCATCAGTATACTGGACTATAGTTTTAGAGAGAAGGGAAGGAACTTGAAGAACCATTCACTTGCACAGACAGCAGCAGCAATAGCAACTCTCCCTGCCATCTCATACCCACAAAATAGATTCTCCTAGCTGTTGCTTGTCTTTTAAACAAAAAAAAGCTACTGATCCTGATCTGTTCCCATTGCAGACCAAGCTAATCGCTGTCATCACCTTGCCCCCTCATTTAACACTTCCTGTTTGTAAATGAATGAAAGATTCACTTGTTTCATTTAAAAGTGTGATCTGACTGACCATTCATACTTACAAGTGAAACGCACCAACCATTACATTTTTTCCCCTCAAGAGGCAGAGGCACACAGTCTTTAAGCTGTAAAAGTGGGAGGGTGCTCTCCCACCCTCACCCTATGGTTCCAGTGCCCTTGATCTAGACAAACTAGACAAACTGTCAGTAATTCGTGTGCATGGATATACATATATATATATATATATATATATATATATATATATATATATATATATATATATGTGTGTGTGTGTGTGTGTGTGTGTCTGTGTATATGTGTGCGTGTATCTGCGATTGTATGAAAGTCTGATCTTCAAAATGAGCAGTGGCTTTAGCCATCACTCTTCAGAAACACAATACATAATCCCCTATTGTGCAGTCTGCCTTAGTGATCATACATGAAGAAAATTAAATAGTCTTAGCAATCATTATTTAATATCTGTTTGTTTGTACATAGTTGACCAACTGCAGGCCCAGCTTGGGTAAACAGAATACATATAAACAGAAGTAACATACTGCTGCCTTCTCACAAGATACTCTTCACATGAAAATGTGAGAATTTCCCCAACGCTGAGAGACAATTTGAATGTAAATATCTGATCTCACTGTTTATAGGATATAGTATAAGGGTATGGAGTTGTAACCATGACATGTTAAGACAGGTTCTAATACTCATTAATTGTAATGGGAAGTTCTAGCTTAAGATTAATTTCGTAGCACAGTCACTACAATTAAAGTGATGGGAGAGTATTTCTGTGTCTTTTTAACCCATTTCCCACCTGTTAGGTATCTAGGACTCGGAGTTATTGAGAGGAGGTTTATAAGCAGTGCTGCCATCCATCTTCTTCTGGAGAGTGAATTGGAAGAATAAGATGACATTTCACGCTCCATGCTGGGTAGCTTCACATGCTCACTCTCACTTAGGTGTGCTTCTTGTAGACATATAATTATAATATTACAATATATTTACATTGTTGGCGTCTCATATCCCCCTAAAAATGGTAAATGAGCTCCTTGATATTTCAAAAACCTATTTTCATACACCATTTCACTTAGTGTAACTGACTACGTGGACCGGTCCTTGCAGTATTCACCTTCATCTGATCATCAATTACACGGTATGCAAGGCCATTCCTTAACTTGCCATTCAGCTTACCCAAGGGAAATATTACTATTTTGCTTTGAATGGCTGTAACAAAGACTGGAGGAGACATATATATATTCAGAACTGCTGCCATAAATGGCTGTAACAAAGACTGGAGGAGACATATATATATTCAGAACTGCTGCCATAAATAACATGCCTTACTCACTGTAACACATATATTTGCCAGATAATTACAAACTACTTGTTACATACAAACCTTTGACTTCCCTGTAGCCTTGAAGCAAGAGGTTCTCATCTGGAATAAGACCAGGAGAATGTGAAGGGGATAGAAACTGTTTGCCAAATCTCTAATTGTCATAAAAGTGCGAATATAAGCTCTGTTCACAGCCCATAGTGACATATAGCATTTAAATTAACATATTTGGATATTTGCATTTATCACCCTATATTATGAATATAAGAAAGACACAGTTATAGCCTAATATTACATTACTGAGCAAGGCAGAAGTTCAATGCACTTGTGTTTGACATTCTCAAATGCAAATAATGAATTCCAAGATGCTTTTTATATGCTAGTTTTAAGATTGCAGTGTGTTGGAGAATCTCCTTAACACTAAAGTACTGAAATCTTAGTGTATACATGTAAGAACCTAGGGTGTGGAACCTCCTGCACAGAAATGCTTTTGTAGTCTACCAGGAATTTCATTCTTTGCTGGTTTGTGTAAAGCTCATACATACATATTCACACATCTGCGTGTCAAACACACACGTGTCACATTTTAGTAAGCCAGCCATCAAATTGTTGAGGGGCCTATATTATCTTATCGAAAAGGCATTCCATAGTATGCCTTTTCATCGACCTGTAAAAAGCAAACTGTCAAATAAGCGAACGGCCACATCAGCATTTTTTTCCTGGGAAAAAAATCGCTTGCCCTACTAAAAACAACACATCCCTTCAAACATTACAAAGCAGGGGGACTTCACCCCCCAATGTGGGGGGCATGCCCTAACTAAATATACCAACTCCAAGATTACACTACAGTGGGGAAAAGGGCAAACTCACAAGGGTGGCAAAGCGATTTAATCGCTGATGTGGCTGTTTGCTTATTTGGCAATTTGCTTTTTCAGGATCGATGAAAAGGCATTTGATGGAATGCCTTTTTGATAACATAATATAGACCCATTGTTGAGTACTTTTAGTAGTGTGAAGCTAACAACAATAACAAAAATTAGTACAGTCATCTTCATTCCTTCTTGGCATTATGTTTTTAATACCAATACTGTGCTTCTACAGGGGTAGAGGGGAGACAAGCCCCCCATACACATTTACCTGTTCCCTTGGCCTGAGTAGTTCAGTAAGCAGGAAAGTATACTTCTATGGCCACATAGCATGCAGTAGCTATCTTCATGGTTAGCAGGCTGGTTTATACTTATGTTATTGTTTAAGCTACTACCTTTCTGACTGGCAGTCATAAACAGAAAAAGTGCATCAGCTTCATCAGCTTTTCATCCACAGAGCTCCCCCTATTACAATGTACACTGAACCACTAATTTGGTCAGGAATGTAGGCAGCTCCCTTGATGATGCTAGTGTTCACATTAGCAGCAGGGGAGGGGTCTGAGAAATATAGAAACTTGAAAACTATAAAAATAAAGTGTTTTCCATGTGCTTAATGAAAGTTTAGCAAGAGCAAGTGTCCTCAGACTGCATTCTTATTTGGTTTAACGTTTCAAGGTATGAAATCAGTTTTTATGACAAAATACACATTTTTGAGGTTCAACAATGTTATTCTTTACAATTGATGTTAGTCTTTTAACATTGTTTGCGGTTATTTAATACTTCAGTGCTGCCATTGGTTCTTTTTAACGTGGTTTCGGGAGGGATTTTTACATTTGTTATGTGATACAGTTTTTATTCATTCTGCAGAAGCCATTTGATATACACTGACAAAAGTGCTAAGTCTCTTGGAATTATTTAATAAACTAGTATTTTATTAGTTATGTGTGGTCACTGTTCTTTTTTCAGACCAGTGCTTTGTGAAATATAGAAACTTCCCTTGTGGCTGCCTAGTTGACAGCCTTGCCTCAGCTAGCTCCCACCCAATAAGGTAACAATTAGGCTCCTGTGGCAGTCACTTCAGTAGTAGGGAATGAATATACATCAGAACTTCCACTCCAACTGAGACAATCAGTTAATGGTCGGAAATTATGGGGCTGCAGATAAGATCTAGAAAACAATGTTCATATATTGAAGAAGTGATCCTTATGGAAGGGAAAAGGGGAGAATAGAAAAGTGCAAACGAGTTTAATTAAACTTCAGATCAACTATAATTAATAATTAATGAAAACTATATGTAGCTTACACAGAAGTGGGTCATTTGAAATATGTTTAAATAAAAACAATTCAGCTGTGTTGCATTTAAGCAAGAGTGAATCATTTAAATTATACAGCTGACTTTGTTCTTCAGTATATTCTCAGGCTTCAGTTATGTAACATGGAAGAGAAATAAATAAAAAAAGAAAACACTAATAAAGATTATTCAGTGCTTCCCTGTAACTGGCTTGGACACCTGTGACTACAAGACTTGGATTGCTTCTAAACCCATCTGTGGACCTACAAAGCTGATATAAGTATTTCTTTTTACACTTGCTGTAACTATCTCAGTGCTTTTTAACACTTCTGTGCTGCATTTATTGAGTTTGTTGAATGTATCACTGCTTTTAGCCTGTACTTGTTAAAGAAATGCCATCTGTTTGTTACTGTACTGCTCTTAGGTTGTTTTAACAGTATTCTGATATTTCCTAACCTCCACTGACACTGCAAAAGTTATTCTGAGTTTGGCAAATTTCTCCTGGGTTTGCCAAAATATTTCTTATGTTTTGCAAAGTTTGTATGTGTTTGTAGAAGTTCTCCTATACTTGTACATTTTTTTCTGTATTTGTGAACATTTCTCAGGGTCTGTGAACATATTTCCAAGAATTCCTGAAACAGCAGGAGTTCTGCCTTTTGTTGTAAAGCATTTGTTACTGCATCTGAGCTCAAAACCATTTTTTTACAGTAAAAGTTTATTCTGCACTCTGGAGGGAGCAGAGAGCTGATTCAAACCATACAACTGCCGGTGGAAGGCTTATTATGTGTTTATCTGATTGGCCTGAGGGCTTAACTGTGTAAAAGTCTTTCATCCTGCTAGTATAATGCACAAAACTGTTACCCATACCTTGTATATAAGCAAACCTCTCCAGTTTAAAATCCTCTATAAGAGACACTCTCCATAGTCACTCACTATTCACAGCTGCTCAAAGAGCTGCCAGTTTATGCAGAGGGCAGTACCACTGCAGGTCATCTAATAGTATACTACTAAACACTCTCACTTAGACCTTTAAGTGATTCTCCCTTACTCCTTCCCATTTACTAAGGATCTGGTATAATGGATAGGTGCTTCTCTGTCATCTTTGTTTCTGGATTGGTGGACATGGGCACCCAGAGGCAGGGTAGTAACTGCCTCATGTTCACTGACAACCATTTAATTTTAAAGCAGGCAAACACAGTGTGTGAGAAATGTAGATACACAATGTCATTGGAGGCAAAGCCGTCACATACACATGAAAAATGCATACCAGGTTGTCAGTGTTACTCCCAAAACTCTCACCACCAAGACTAAGGAACAAACACATAGGCGCACATATGCAGAGGTACTCACTTTTAAACTACCCAAACCTTTAAGGCCTCCTAAAGCATCTCTCAGTGGCTCTGTGCACACTCAAAAAAGACAGCACATTACACAACACATAACTCTGAAAATCATAGTAGTCCCACTCCCAAGCCCATAAGGCAACACATCATACAGCCAAGCATTCTATTTATTGGGGATTCTATTGTAAGACATACTCATGCCCGCCTTACCATGCTAAACAATGAGAAGATCACAGTGAGCTGTCTGTCTGGAGCCAGGATCTGCCAGATCACACACACTAAGGTCTTTAAACCACAAGTACCAATATAACATGGCCATAGTCCTTGTGGGCATAAAGAACTTAAGACATACCTCATTGGACTATATGAAGAGAGACATTATGGAGCTCACTGGATATATATCCCAGGTGGGTAAGAATCTAGCTTGAGTAGCATCCTACCTTCACCAATGATGATGCCATATTACCAGCAAAAAGTGATTGACTTCAACAACTGGCTTAGTTTCTGGTGTCACAACAAGGGAATCCAATATCTGTCAGCCTGGGAAGACATGGTGGACAAACCACAATGCTTTGCCTGAGATGGTTTGTACTTGTCACCACTTGGCTTCCAGATACTGGAAAACTTTATCTATCACCATAGTACCTTTTTTAGGCTGTGCCAAGTTGTTAACCTTCCATCATAACAAAAATCACTCACAACTACCTAAAGGTACTGCTGCTCAATGCTAGGAGTTTAAATAAAAACTGCAGTCCCTGGAAGCACTCCTCACTTAGGAGAATGCAGACATATGTGCAGCCACGGAAACATGGTTCAGAACCATGGAAAGCATGCCAGCTATCAAAAGTTACAATGCCCTTCATACATTTTGATCTCCATCAGCTTTGGATAAACTAAAGGAGGAGGTGACTTAGTGTTCATAAAGGATAAATACACTACAAGACTCCTCCAAATACTTGACTCACTTGAGCTGCTCCATGCCCAACCAACCATAGGTGTGAACCACTGTCATATTCTTGCTAGCTACAAATCCCCTAACATGAGTCTGGAAAACCACACCTCTTGCCTAAACCTACAGGAATCTCTTAACATTCCGCCTAATGCCATACATATGTGTGCCTTCATCTACCTCTCCATAAACTGGGAGATTTATATGACCCATACTTCACTTGCTCAGAGGTCTTAGGAATTCATCAGTACAAACACCCTGAAGCAACTAGCTAGCTCCCCAACTAGAGGTACAAATATCCTTGACCTAGTACTCATGAACATGGGGGATGCTGTTCCCTCCTGTGCATTAACTCCTCCTTGGTATGATCTGACCCCAAAATAAAATAATCTTGAAGATCAGAGTGAAAATGATGTGTACACTGTATCTTTAAGAAGACCGTCAAGGCTATACGTGCAGGTATAAATTCTAGACCCATGCAATCCCTAGTGCCATTTTGAAAGAGCAGCTAGGGAGAGAGCATGTAAGATCGCAGTTGTTAATTTGTATATAAGCTACTTAAGTTAAAGTCAGTAATCTTCTACAGTGATGTGTTTGTATAAAATAAAGCTGCTCAAACAGAACCCACGAAGACTCTTCTATTATGTCCTAGATAGAAGAGTGACATGGTGTCAGAACCAGGATTGAAGAGAATAAAATTCAGAGCCATGAAGTCCAGAGACAACAGTGAAGGTAAAACTGAGAAAAAAAGAGCACAAACAGAGGCAGAAAAGAATCAAAGGTAATAAGAAATAGCACAAACTGTAATTGATACAAAAGACAAAAAGGAGCACTACAAGGGCACAAACCCCATTATTAAGCAAGCAGAAAGCACAAAAAGTTTGTTAACTAATGGAAATGTTTAAAACAAAAGTATTTGATGAAGCAATTAATAGTAAATCAAAGTGAGCATGTTTACAGAAAAACAAATGTGTTTGAGGCAAAACTGGGCATGTTTAGAGACAAACAAGCAGAAGAAAAGGACATTGGGCATGAAAAGGCTTAAATGAGCAAAAGAAAAATAATAATAATAAAAGAAAAAAGGTCACATTAAGCAAAAAAATATGCAAGGTGACTGCATGTGTTTGGCCAAGTGCTGTGTTTTGGCATAACTACAATTTTATATTGTATCAAGGACATAACTAAAGTTATTTGAAGTATCTCAAAGTGTATAAAAGTGCTTACATAGTGTGCTTATTACTGTGCATGCATTTCAAAGAGTTTGTGTGTGTAAAGTGAAAGTATTTCATGAAATATAGCCAAAATATAACTACTTTGAAAAGTTATTGTACTGGATGTGTCTGTTCGTAAAGTGCTGCCATTACAGAGTGTTTCTCGTACTGTAAAGAGTTACCTAGCAAGATACCGCCATTTTGGGGACATTCCAGTGTGTTGTATGCAGTTATTCGCAAAGTATAATTACTTCGAAGTATTATTGACTTTTGGGCAACAGATGTTCACATTGTGCAGTTACTTGATATGTTTCTTTCATTGATAAGAGCTGATTTCTTGCAAAAGACGACATTACAAGAGTATTACAGTGCCCAAGAGTTATCCAGTCACATTGTAATGTTATTGAAATGTTTCTTAAAATGATGATAAATGACTTTAGCATTTTAACCTTTCAAAATGATATTACAAAAGTATAAAGTACCCAAGAAGTTCATTTCGCAAAGTTTAGTTATTTAAAGGTACTATGAGTTTGTCCGTTAGCATAATTTTGAAAAGCCAAAAAAAGTATAAATTCAGAAATGCAAAGGCATTCGACAAAGTTACAAATACTGGCATAAGGTTCTGGTATATGTGCATGTGTATGTTTGTGCTTATTTGCAAAACCCTTCACTGGCATGTGTTAATATGGCAGACAGATTTCAAAAACATCTACCACTTGCATTTGATCAGAATATTGCAGAGAACTGGAGAATATTTGAGCAAGAGTCCAATATTGTTATACAAGCAGCTTATGCAGATAGAGATGCATGCACCAGGGCATTCATTTTGTTAAACCTAGCTGGGTCAGAGGCCATAGGAAGAGAGTGTTCATTTGTGTACGCACCTGCAGTATATGAAGGAGAAGGTGAAAATCATCATATTGTTGTACAAGCTGAATCAAGGGAAGACCCCAAGTGTTTAAAGCACAAGTTCAGAGAGATGTGTAATCCCACAGACAAATATTACATTGGAGAGGCATTTGTTTTACACAAGAGATCAGAAACCAGGGGAAACATTTGCAGCTTATATAACTGACTTGAGAAACAGAGCTAAGATGTGTCAGTTTGGTGACTTAAATAATGAGCTGATAAAGAACAGGCTTGTGTGTGGTATTAATAGTGGTGCTGTGAGAAAGATTTTACTTCCTGATGATGATTTAACATTGAGCAAAGCCATAGAGATTTGTCAAATCCATTAGGTGACAGAAAAACACGCAAGTATACTTGCGAGTGATAAGTTAAAGAGACCATATCATCCGATGTGCACAGTCGAAGAAGTTGCAGCTCTAATCCCAAATGCTACTCTATTTTCTGTCTTGGATGCAAAGAGTTCATTTTGGCAAGTGATGCTTGATCGTAAATCCTCATTTCTAACTACTTTTGGTACTCCATTTGGCAGATGCAGATTCCTAAGGATGCCATTTGGAATCAATTCTGCAAGTGAAGTCTTCCAGCGTGCAATGGAGCAAATTATTTTGGGTTATCCTTGTGCCCTAATAGTAGATGATTTATTGGTTGGAGGCAATGGTGAAGCAGAGCAGACAGAAACCTCAAGAATGTTCTAGACAGAGCATATGAAGTAAACTTGAAGCTCAATCCTTTGAAGTCTAAATTCAGACTTCCAGAAGTAACCTATGTAGGCCATTTGTTTACAGGTACAGGCTTGAGACCAGACCTGACCAAACAAGCAGCCATTCTTGAGATGTCAGTACCAGATAATGAACAAGCTCTACAGCATTTCTTAGGCATGGTCAACTATTTAGGTAAGTTTATACCAGACTTCAGTGAGTTCACAGCACCTTTAAGAGAGCTAACATGCACAAATGTTGCATGGTCATGGCTGGAACAACATCAGAAGGCATTTGAAGACCTCAACCAGGCAATTGCCACCCCACTTACATTAAGATACTATGATGTGAACAAACCAATTAATCTTTCCTGTGATGCTTCAGAATTTGGTGTTGGTGCAGTTATACTTCACAAGGGCAGACCAATAGCTTATGCATCTAGAACACTAAACCAAACTGAGATGTAATATGCTCAAATTGAGAAGGAGATTTTGGCAATAGTATTTGCATGTTCCAAGTTTCGTGATTATATTTATGGTTGAGCTGTTTAGATTGAAACTGATCATCAACCTCTAGCTACTATTCTACAGAAGCCTATGCATTCCACTCCAGCAAGATTGCAAAAAAATGATGCTCAAATTGCAAAAGTACAATTTCAAGATGGTCTTTACAAAAGTTGATACCTTTTTCATATCACCCAGAAATACTACAAAACAACTTGATGCAGAAACTTTTGACTTTGATGCAATGTCAGTGCATCATTTTTCCACCACTAGAGTTGATGAGTTAAGAGATCACACTCAGACTCATCCAATTTTGCAGAAGCTCAATCACTACATTAATACCGAAGGGCTATCAAAGCAGTCTAGTGTACCACCTGAAGTGCAAACCTATTTTGCTTACAGAGATAAATTGTTGATGAAAGATGGCATTATTTTCAAAGGTCCTAAAATTATTGTTCCTAATTCCTTACAACAAAAGTATATCCAGGATCCACATCCACTTAGAGAAGAGCAAGTGAATTAGTATTTTGGCCTTCATTACCAAAAGACATTGATAGAGTACTTTTTTCTTGTTCAGTATGCAATAGTACTAGATCAAATTTGCAAAGAAAACTGCTTCAGCTAAGTCCAGTTCCTGAACTACCTTGGTCTACTTTAGTAACTGATATCTTTGAGTGGAACAATCAATACTATTTAGTTTTGGTAGATCTTATTCGAATTGGTTTGATATTGATCTTCTACCTAATCTAACATCCACTGCTGCTATTACTAAGTTGAAACTTATTTCTCAGTTCATGGCAGTCTACATAAACCTCTTTCTGACAATGGTACTCAATTTACTAGCCAGTTGTTTCAGAAATTTGCAAAAGATTGAAACTTTGTACATGTCAATAGTAGTCCTAAATATCCTTAGTCCAATGGTCTAGTTGAACTTGCAGTGCAAAGTGCAAAGCAGCTACTTAAAAGGTCAAAGTATGACAATACTGATGTGTCTTGAATTTGCTTAATCTCAGAAACATACCCTCTGATGACATTCTTGGCTCACCTGCTCAAAGACTACTTTCCAGGCAAACTAGAACTACGCTACTCATTGCTTCTAGTTTGTTGCTAAAGAAGTGTAATATCCAGAAATCTAGTTACAACATATCGAGCAGATTACTTCATCTGTTGAGAGAAGGAGGGATGGTACTAATCCAGACAACAAAAGGTTTTGATCGAATAGGACAGATTACAGGCATCTGCGCAGAGCTGAGATCCTACCTGGTAGACTCCAAGGGTGTGGAGTACAGGCGGAACCGTAGACATCTTCTACCTGTACCAGAACCATCGTCACCATCACAATGTTGCTTCTGTGATGTAGAATCCAAATCTAAGAGTGAATCAGGCACTTTTCCCATACCAGAATGTGTTCATAATTCTGATTCCATTCCAGAAAGGGATCCAAACAAACCATTTTGCAGAGATAGTTCAAGTTGCTAAATCTCATTCCCAGTTTTATGTCACACAGTATGGGTGAGTATCTAAGCCTAGTGTGAAATATGCAACAACATGGACCTGATTATACATTTTGACATATTTAGCATTGTATAATGCATGACTAAGAAATACCTGTGATTTATGCATGCTGAATAGCCTTATAACATAATGTGATCTATTTCTCAAAGAGGGAGGCTGTAGATCAGAATGCAAATGATGTGTACGCTGTATCTTTGAAAAGCACGTCAAGGCTATACGTGCAGGTATAAATTCTAGACAGATGCAATCCCTAGTATCATTTTCAAAGAGCAGCTAGGGAGAGAGCATGCAAGATCACAGTTGTTAATTTGTATATAAGTTACTTAAGTTAAAGTCAGCAATCTTCTACCGTGATGCGTTTGTATAAAATAAAGCTGCTCAAACAGAAACCATGAAGACTCTTCTATTGTGTCCTAGATAGGAGAGTGACAAATCTCCTTTGGTGTTAAAACTAACTTAGAGCCCCCATCAAACTCCACACCTGTTAAGAACTTTGCTAAGGCCAATTGCCTCAAACTAAGTGACAGATTATTAAAGGACAACAATGGGATTCATTTACTAAATGCTCAACTTCTCTGTCCTTTTTCTCCCTATTTAGAGTCCTTGCTATGAATAAACAATGAGACAGCATTTAAAATATTTTAAATCAACTGTTTCTCTCCACTAGAACAGTACCTTACTGTACTGTGGTGGTTTCACTTTCAAAAAATGTTTTATCCCACCCTGGAAAAACTTGCTGCAGTTTCCAGTTCATTGATGTCATCAAGGCCACTGAATACAGGAAGTTTTCTGGTCAATTCCCTCCCCAAACTGACATCACCATGCCTGTCTTAAAAACCCACCCATGCTGTGATGTCACATCTCCCTGGTCCTTCCCATACCCATACAGAAAATAAAGGCTAGAACAAGGAAGCAGTACACGAGTCAAGTCTCCTGCTGTGAGCTGTCAATCACAGCAGGTAACAGCTAAAATTACCCTTAGTACTTTCACAGCTAGGGAAGTTAGGTGTGAAGGGGGTTGGGAGATGAGCCGAAGTAATACAATTCAGGCTTCACAAAAAACTGCAATTTAGCCATTCTAAAAAAGAAGCAGCAGTAAAAGCACTTTGAAAGTTTGTTTTGTGACATTTGCACTGTTTGTGTTTTAGGTAGTCATTGAATGGCATGACATGTTACGTAAAACTAACTGACTGAAAGACAGCAGTGTATGCATGTAAAATCAATAAAGTGGCAGGAGCTTTAGTAATAAAGTGGCCTGCGTGATGTAATATTTTACAGACAAGCACTGCATTTTGGGATACCTAGAGGAAGACTAAACAATCAGGATCACTTCAAGATGCTAAAATCCATGTGGTCAGACTGAAAAAATACATATAAAAATATTTAAAAACCTGTAAATAGTCTCAGAGTTGTGTTAAAAATGTAGGAAACACCAAACCATGATGAAATAAACATGTTTTTAGTCTGTGGGTGTGGTTCTTCTTTAAACTTTCAAGCCCCTCCAAACCCAGATGACAATGAGGCCTACTCTGAGCTGTACACAAAAGCACTATACAACCACATTCATAGCTGCATAGAGGAGGCATTACCTGTCCAAGTCAAGCCTATGATTCCTGGCAAAAACACACCATAAACATAAATAGGCTATTCAACAAAAGGAAAAAAAATCCCTTCCAAAGCCAAGAAGAAACAGACAAAACAGTTCAAAAAGACACTCACTACTCTAAGCAAACAAATTAGACAGCTGGCCAAATCTGCCAAAGCAATCTATGAGACAAAGATAGCCTCCCAGGTGAAAGATAATCATAAGCCTTTTTTTAATTATGTTCATAACCTCAGGAAAAACGCTCAGCAATGTTCATAGTTAATCATGAACGCCAACACTTACACCCAGACTAGAACTATAGCAAACCTGCTGGCCAACAAGTTCATTTCAAACTTCTTCCCCATCCCCTCCTACCACACCCAAAGAAATACCCACAACCATTTCCCTGCAGGTCATTATAAGAGAACAGGTACTTACTGCACTCTCTAAAGCCAAAAACACAGCCTCCATGGGTCCTGATGACATTCCAGGATGCTTCTTAAATGGCTTAAAACAGAATCTATCAGGGCCACTAAAAAGTCTTTTTAATCACAACCTCTGGATGGACCCAGAGGAATGGAGGACCGCAACAGTTATCCCTCAGCACAAGGGGGGGGTCTATCAACTGACCCAGGGAACTACAGACCCATAAGCTTGACTAGTCTTATCTGCATGGATATGGAAAGAATTTTCATGGACCTGATCAATAATGACATAGGAACTCTCTAAACATTGGACCAGACCCAATTTGGCTTTGTCAAAGGGCAGTCTTGCCCGCCCAATCTGGTGGACTTCTTTGAGAAAGTCACCAGGGCCATGGATGAGGGTAAAATGGTACACAATATTTATCTAGACCTGGCCAAAGCTTTTGACACAACCTCCCACTGGGGGCTCATGATAAACTTACTGAGTTAGGCAAAAACACTCACCAGATGGTCAGCCAACTAGCTCATTGACAGGACACATTTTTTCCAGATAGGCAAATCCACTTCTGATAAGAAACCTGTTGTTAGTGGTGTCCCAGAGGGCTCAGTGTTGGGACTTCTCCTGTTCAGTATACACTTCTCTAGAAGTGAAGGCCAAGTTTGGGGGCCTGTGGCTCACCAAGTTCACTGAGGACTGTAAGCTGAGAGCAGTCATTGAATTCCCAAATGATGTTGACATCCTACAAACTGGCCTAAAAATGACAAACTACTGGTGTCAAAACCACGGTCTGAGACTAAACAGTAAAAAATGCATAATCATACCCTTCAGTAAACCAGATATCACTGCAAGTTATAATATTGATAGCATAACCCTAAAAGTAAACCCAGTGGTGAGGAACCTAGGAACACAGATAGACAGTAATCTAAACTTTGATCACCAGGTAGCTACAGTAGTGAAGAAATCATTTAGTGTGGCTCAACATATAAGTAAAGGCATGGCATCAAGATCAAAGGAAGTAATAGTGCCAGTCTACTTGGCCCTCATTAGGCTCATAATTGAGTACAATGCTCCCTTCTGCATGTACCTGACCACGCACTTACACCAATTGGAGTGGTCCCAGTTATTTTTCACTAAAATAAATATAAAGTGTAAGACACATGTCTTATGTAGACTGACTAAAGGCCCTATCTCTTTACCCCATCTCATATCATTTATTGAGAGGGGACTTATGCCTGACCTACAAGATTCTCTGATACAGCCCTGATGAAAATGTTGCATAGTCGCAGGAAATATTATGCGAGGGTTATGCCTTCCATGGACCTGAACCTTATCTGTGATTCTAACAGAGGTTGCTGGGGAGATAGATTCATATCCCAAAGGCTATTTTGTCTATGGAATAAACTTAACATCTTTCATAAAACAAAGCCCATCCCTCATTCTCTTAAAAAAAAATAGATAAATGGATGGGGAACCATAAATTCACTCTGGGGTACTACCCATGTCCCTTATGGACAAAGACAGTCTGTAAAATAACTCAGGGATCCAACATCCAAAGACCCAGTACCCTGATACTACCCCACTCCATATCTGGGGAATTAAGATCTAATATTGTCATATCTTGGGTATTATTCGCTAGGCTTGTAAAGGCTCTTGTGCCATTAGCATAGTAATCACCTATGAACCTATGACCAATTAACTTTAGCTGTATTATTTGATCTGTGCACATGTATGCCAAATTTGCATGCTAGGCTGTTAGTATTTTGCATACATTTTGTATTTTCTACTGCACTGGGCCTCAAACTCTCTCCCTCAAGAAACTATGATAATTGGTGATTTTAATATTGACTAGCTAACTTGTAACTCCAACAATTCCACTAACTTTATAAATCTTCACAGTTTTACCCAAGTAATCCTGTCTCCAACCAGAGTTGATCAAAAATCTAAGAGGCATTCAATCCTTGACTGGATGCTAACTAATAAACCAAAACATATTACTCATACAGGCTGCTTTCCAGATAGCCTAAGTGATCACTCACCTACCTAGCTAACCAGACAGTGAACCAATGTAGCCAAGCCTACCATATACCATGAAATATGCAACAGAAAAACTTTCAACTCCAGTAACTTTTTAACAGCACTGAAGATGCAACTGGCTCCTCCTGAAAACCCTAAACCTTGATGAGGCTGTGACATACTTTAATTCCACCTTCCTAGAAATCCTAAACTATTATGTACCCCCCAGAACCATCAGTATTAAAGCTAACTATGCCTTGTGGTTAACTAAGGAAACTAGATCTAAACTAAAAAATAGAGACAGAGCCTGGTCAAACTGGTGTAAAATAAATACCCCTGCTACCAAACAAAATGGCTTAAAAATCTGACAAAACTGATGACCAAACAGGACAAAATAAATTATTATCATAACACACAAATTAAACACCAAAACAATCCTGAGACATTTTGGACAGCCATCAACAAAGTACTACATCCAGGAAAAAACAGCACCCCCTACCCTGTAAATACAGATAGCTCGGCCAATATAGCAACTCAATTCAACAAATATTTTACTGAATCCATCCTAGCCCTGGCTAACTCACAAAGTCAGTCCACAAACAATAAGTCACCAAATAATAACAATATGGAACAGAATTTCACACTGCAACCTGTTCCTACATCAGTTGTTAGAAAACTATTTAGTAAGCTAAAACCAACAACCCCCTCAGCCGATAAACTACCTGCTGAATACCTAAAAATAGGTGCCAAGGCAATTGCATATCCAGTAGCAATACTTATTTACCAACAAACTTCATACAGCTACACTACAAGCCTCAGTTATACAATATGCAGGTGACTCAACACTTATCTGCGCCTCTTCTTCCCTCCATGAACTTCAACAACTAACTCAAGCCTCCTTTCTCTCTGTAGAAAACTGGCTTACTGACTCACAACTAATATTAAATCCCAACAAAACTAAACTCCTTATCTTTCCACCCACACAGAACTCAACACATAGCCCAACATTTAACATTGCCTCTAGTAACAGTACAATCATATCTCCATTCAACCACACCAAACTGCTGGGGGTTGAAATTGACAGCAGCATGAAATTTGACATACATATATCCCTAACTATTAAAAAAGTACACAAAAAGTTAGGTCTCCTATATAGAAAAACACAATTCCTAACAGACAGCATCAGAGCTACTATAGCTCATACTCATCTTATCTCTATCCTGCTCTATGCCTCCCCTATCTTCACCAACATTAGAAAATCTGACCAATCCAAAATGCAATCTTGCTACAATAAAAATAGCCAAATTCGCAACTAATTCTCTCTTTAGAATCCATCACTGCATTCCTCTCAAACAGCTCTCCTGGCTTGAACTTCCCCATCTCCTACTATATAATCAACTTACACTAGTCCATAACATGCGGTATTACCCTGACAGAACCCCTTTCCTTCAAACATACTGCACTCATGTACCAAAACAAGAGTCCTGAGATCCAACCATAAACCTCTACTGCAAGTATCTAAAGCCAATAACTCTGCAGGTGAATCCCTCTACAGCAATACCATTGCTAGACAATGGAACAGACATCCCCCACACTATCTTAACCATATCTTTCAGTACCTTCTTCAAAACAGACCTAAAATCACATCTTCTAAACTCTAGACTATGTAACTGCGAAACTCCCGGATAACTTATTAAAACCCATGCTTTCCTCTCCCCAGTTCCTCTTCACCAACACTTAGTTTTTCAATCCTCTCACCACTCACTTCCTTAACAATCTAATAATCAAGCAAATCAATTCATTTTTTAAACTTTGATTCTTGATGAGATGGGCTTAGTTTGTAACATCACGTGCACTGTTTCATACTATAACTACAGCTTACACAATATGTTTTAGTCAGCTGATAGCTCACATAACTCATGTTTTTAAAACTTGACTACAGAGATATACTGTGATCCTAAGTGATGTTCACCAACTTGTCTACAGTAAAGGAATTTGTCAAGGAAATTGTCAATGTTTGCAACAGATTTTAAATATTTGTCAATGTGTGTAACTTGCTCTTAATTTTGTTATATGTGGAGCTTTTCTCCCCGGGCCTCTGCTGAAAAAGGACATGTGTCCAGTCAGCCTATCCTGGTAAACAAATGTAAAATTAAAATAAATAAAATAAATGTGAATGGAGCTATGCTAAGTGCTGACTGAACACGTCTGTGCTGCGTGATTTTTAGCATTAGAAGCTGTCCTTTAATACTTGTTGAAACCTATCCTCTCTGACCGATTTATTACCTAGCTGAGGTGCTGCCAGCCAACTATTACTCTTGTTCAGAATATCTGGTCTTTTGGTTAGGCAGTTTTAACCAACTGTTCTATATATCCAGCTTCATCCTCCTTCTTTGAATCCCTTGCTTCTCCTGTTAGGGGTAGATTATCACATCATGGCCATTTTATAATATTTGTGTATAATTGGTAACTAGACCTTTTTCTTTTGTAAAGGCAAAGTTGAAGAAATGTTGTAGTAGCAGATGTTGGCAAAACCAAATTGCTGGGCAGTGAGTGTTGCCCAAGCTGGGGAGCTGAAGACATGAACCTCCATAAATGAAACAGGTGTTAGAACACATAAATAACTTTCAGCTGGCCAGGTGGATTGTTTTGGCTATCACTGCGGATGTTTCTGTCTGCTGCTATGAATAGTTATGATGTGCAATGCAGGCAGAGTCAGGGAAGATGAGTCAGCAGACATTAATGCATAACAATTAGGGGGAAAAAGTGCCCACTAAATAGGATGCAGACTCATTTAGCTGCATTAAACTGTATTCCCTTTGGTTTCCATTAGGGGGCCCAAAACATTAACAAGTTTTAGTCCAATGGGCTGAGGTCCAAAGAGATTTCCCTCACAGAATACATTTTTAACAGTTTGTCTAGCACATATTTACTGTGTATGACTGTGTGTGTGTGTGTGTGTGTGTGTGTGTGTGTGTGTGTGTGTGTGTGTGTGTGTGTGTGTGTGTGTGTGTGTGTATGCACGTGTAGGGTGGAATCTGTGCAGATGATTTTCAGAATAAATAGAACCATTTTTAATGCCTTTCTATGAATTCCACTGAAAATATACAAGCAGGATTTTAAGATCTTTTTGTAAAGCAAGACAATTGATGTATGCTGAGTTGGTTCAGAGATTAATTCAGTTAACTCTCCTGTAAGATTATGTTGAAGATAATGTGTATGTGAAGATTTATTAGATATGTAACTATTGCTTTACTGATTGCTACACTGATCCATAAGCCTTTCCAAAATAAACATATGCTTTTTGTAATGAGCTGTAGCTTGCTGTTGGCTCATTGTACACCTACTTTACATGTATTTGAATTTGCTTAGAGTCTCTATGTGTGTGTTATGGGTATCATTACCATGGGGCATTGTTTGTTCCCTACACAGGTTCTGAAATTAAACAGAAGTAAAGTGGATGATGACAAGGTGCGTACCATCATCAGCAAGTTATTGGACCACCCATCCCTGATAGAACTAGACCTTTCCCATAACCTCATTGGGGATCGTGGAGCACGAGCAGTTGGCAAGTTGATCAACAGAAGCAAATTAAAGTACATCAACCTTTGTGACAATAAGCTTAAGGCACATGGGGCTCAGGCTATTGCCTTTGCCTTAACCAAAAATGCAACACTGATCTCTCTAAACCTCAGATTAAACAAACTAGGTGATGAGGGAGGCCAGGCCATTGCCCACGCTTTGTTGAAGAACAGTACCCTTGCAGATATCCACTTGGGGAGCAATGAGCTAACAGAACCAACAGCTGCAGTGTTCTCTCAAGTTCTGTCCCAGAACACAGGCCTGAAGTGCATCAACCTTTCCTGCAACAAAATTGGACCGGTAAGTAAATTTCTTCTTTTGTTATTTTCTCGTGTGCATTTTTCTTATATGTATTTTTAATCCCATTTTTATTCTTTGTTTCTGTTTTCCTTTTAATTTTACAAATTACACTTATGAGTAGTATAATGTAACATATTTGTACATATGAGGATATGCTGTTTATTCATATTGCACTAACTTGGCTTGCCTGCTGACAATGTTAGATCTTGTTGTTAGAATATTTATTTTATTTTATTCTGTTTATTGTTTGTCCACTGGAGTAATATGCTGATCCACAATAATCTAATTTCAGCCATTACCTCACTCAAAGTACAACAATTCTGCAAAAAAGTAAGAAATAGAACAGTCTGCAGATGAAGGAAGACAAAGTACATGCTATATACTGATTGCATGGTTATTGAGAAATGTGAAGTGTGTACATGAAAGAAGTAAATGATGTTTAAGCAAAGTTACAAAGTTTGCTAAGATTTTGAAATAGTTGCACTTAATTAACTATGCATGTACTAACACAACTGTGAAAAATGTAAACACTATTATGGCAGGTTCTTGGGATCATTGAACATAATCATAATATGCAACAGTCACTCTCAATTAAATTTCTCTAAGTCTTTTGAGTTTCTAGTGGCATGACAGGAATGGACCATATTCCTAAGTCAGGTAATGATTAAAGTTCATGAAATTAGCATTGTTTCAGTCTTTGATGTTATCCAAAAGTGCCCCTTGCACCATCTAAAATGTGTCCACAAGTGACTCCTTTTGCAATTCTTATGGAGTCACATGTATCGTAACATATCTAAATATGACTGTAAATTCTTTTGTATGACACCCATTGCTCTTACTACTACTGGAAATGTCTGGGTATCCTTCTTCCACATTGCCATCATTTCTGCCTGCAAATCCTGGTATTTTATGACAGTGTCTCTCTATATGTACAACACTGTAATCACTGGGTGTAGCAATTTTAATGATCAGTGCTACTTTTGTCTTCTTTTCATGGACTACTGTATCTATTTTTCTTGCATCTATTTTCTGAACTGTTGGTAATGGGTAATCTCAACTTCATCATTCTGCATAAAGTTTTGTGAATCACATTTCCAGTGCTTCTCATTTACTTCAGTATTGTAATGTTCACACAATCCCCAATGCAACAGTCTTGCCACATTATTATGCCTGTCAGTATACAGGCCCGCTGCCATTAATGTATCACACCCAGCAACAAGATGTGCAACTGTTTCTAGTTCGGTTTTACAGACCCTGCATTTGTCTGTTTCTCCCACATGTTTGGTGGACTTTGTATACCAATGGGCTGCTGATATTAAATTTCATGTTTTGGTTTAAATGTGGCACTTCTTTACCATTCCTGCATCAGATCCTAATCAACATGAGGTTGTTCCAAGAGTTTATGTACCTACAACCACATTTATGCCTTTGCCACATTTCTGGCCTTCTCATCTGATCCTTCTCTTTATATATGCTTTCTTTTATGTTTTAGCACATTCAATGTACTGCTAGATTTTTGTCTACTTCTGGTTTGGTTTCCATTCCTGCTTGACACCAATATGCTTCTGCTAAACTAAGCAGGGAAGTCATCTTAGACTTTTTCTCCTCATATTTTAAAAATGTTGTTATGTATGGATTTGGTGAAGTCAGCAGATTTGTATGCAGTCCTGTGATTGCAGATCTATGCATAATCAATTATGAAGAGGCCCATACCTACTTCAACATATATATAATCTTAGTGTACACTCATTTTATAAATCATTTGATAAGTGTGAAACAGTTTTCTTGTTTTCCTGTTCAACTGATCCAATACCTTTTGGGGTTAATCAGTCACCCCAAAACTGTAAATTAGAGCAGGAAGAGTAAATTGGTTTATAGCCTGGACTTTGTTCCTAGTTGTCAGGGCTGTTTTCAGTTTTATTCTCGATCCTTCATCAGTTCCTAAATATTTACACACTCCCTCTTGCTCAAGTTCTTTCATATCACGTTCCTGTCCCTGACTGATATTTTCCTGGCATTGCAGTTTTCCTGCTTTAAAAGTTGCTTTTGCACATTTATCAAGACCAAGTGACATTCTTATATCATCTGAGAAAGTTGTGACCATTTGTAGTTGTGCTTTCAGCTCTTCATTTGATGAACTATACTGTTTAAGTCATCCACAAAAAGAAGATGAGAAGTGTTTACACTTGGTTGTTTTCTGGGACCCAATCTTTTAAGTAGACAGCTTAATGGGTTAAGGGCAAGACAAAAGAGCAGTAGTAACAGAGTCACCCTGGAATATCTCCCTTTGAGTTTTTATCCCTGGCATAATAACTTGTCCTTTATCATGGCTTAGCTGCAAAGTGGTTTGCCACTGTTTCATGGTCGCTGTAATGTAATTGATCAGTGTAGGGTATATCTTATATATGTGTAAACACACATTTGTCCATGAATGTGGGGTGCTGTCAAATGCTTTTCCGTAATCTATCCATGCCATACGTAGATTCTTCCCCTTTTTACAATTCTCCATTATAACTTTATTTAGCAACAAATGATCCCTTACTCCATATGACTTTCTTTTGTTACCCTTTTGTTCTATTGCCATGGTTGAGTTTTCTTTTAAATGACTATAAACTCTGTTGGTATCAATTCCAGTGTATAGTTTATACATTGTTAGAAGGCAAGTTATTGGTCTATAGTTTTTAAGATAGCGTGCAGGTTCACTCTTAAGGAGGAGTATCATTTTCCTGTTGTTAACCAGAATGGTGCCAGTTTGGGATGGGCATATAAGTAGTTTTTACTCGGGACTAAATCTTTGTGTATAGATCTGAATACTTTTAACAAGAAGTAATGTACTGCATCTGGGCCTGGGGTTTTCCAATCAGAGGCTTTTCTTAACTTTGTTTCAATCTTTCTGGTTGTTACTTCATCCCATTTGATATCCTGTACCTTTAAACTTCTTATTCTTTCTTTTACTTCTATCCCTTCAGCATCTTTACTATGTTCCACAGAGTCTTCATAGATATTTCTACAAAACGTGTCTGTTTCTTCTTATGTTTGATTGTGTTTCTGTTCCTTTTGCTGTGTTTCCCAGTTCTCTATAAAACTTTTTTGGGTAATCAGTGAATTGCTTAATTTGCACATTTCCTTTATATTTATCTGTATATCTTCTAATTTTTCCTGCCTGTGTTGATAGCTATAGTTTATATTTGCTGCATGATAGATCCTGGTCTGTTCTGATACTGTGCATTGCTTTTATCACGTCTATCTTTCTAAGTATTTTTGTTGATATGTTTCTTTCTCTATACTCTTCTAACAGCGATACTTCTTGTCTTAATTTCTCTATTGTTTTCTTTGTTTGATGCTTCCATGATGGCTATTGATTTTGTCCTTTCCTTTCGCTTATTGTCGTGCTTTTGTAGTAAGGCTTTATTTGCTATTAATTTAGCTGCACAACAGTATATCCTATCTACTTCTGTTATATCCCATGAATTTCTGTTAATAGTCTTGATTACTGTATTCATCTGGTACATTTTAGGTCTTATTTACCTTCTGTAATCTGTTTCTTCCATTCATCTTAATATGTCTATCCATCAGTATTAAATCTAGCAACTCTTTCCTTAGATCATTTTCTTCTAAACTGGGGGCATATTTTTTTCACATTATACAGAAAGATCTAGTACATATTACTGTGACATATTCTCATCAGCTGCATCCTGTGTCATCCTTTGCTCTTTCATATGGGAACTCACTGGCCTATCACTACACAATACTGACCGCATCAGAGTTGCCGCTATTTCCTGCTCCTTCCCTTGCTGTGCAACTCCAACTAAACTTTTGTACTAGTTTCCTACTGAAGGCTCCTGAGCATCTTCATGTGGCAAGTGATCAGATGTTTCTCATTCCATCTGTTTCTCCTCAATCTGGGGACGCATTGTTCTATCACGCTGTGATGTTACCTGAGTTCTACAAC
This sequence comes from Protopterus annectens, assembly GCF_019279795.1. Lineage (NCBI taxonomy): Eukaryota > Metazoa > Chordata > Ceratodontiformes > Protopteridae > Protopterus > Protopterus annectens. Next base: position 505,434,859 of record NC_056725.1, on the reverse strand, counting down.
AGTCACCAATAAAAGTTCAGCAGATGTGTGCTGAGTGATTTAAATGACTCTGAAGGCAAAAATGTAAAAGTTCAGGCTGTGGGAAGAGTTACAAGAAGAGACAATGCACTGAGATATTTTTGCATTTACAGGTGGGTACTGGTTGGAATACGCAGAAGAATACATTGTTACAATGGAATTAGAGTAAGGTAAAGAATGAGGCAGGATCCTGAAATGTATCTTAAGTTGTTAGAGATTGTATGAAACAGGAGGATAAATACCTGTATTTTAGTATAGCTTTTAATTTGCATTTTAACTTCTTTGAGGTTTTTGCTTTTCCTGACTCCATGGGACAGTTTACTTGAAATTTTATGTACAAGAACAGAATAATTATGATCACAAGCAGCCAGTGTGATCTGTACAGTGTTTGTGTGTTTATGTGTGTGGGGGGGAAGGAGGCAGCGGAGTTGATTTCTATTTGGAGATGATATCATTTCAGGAGTGAGGTTTTGTGTAATGATTTTCTGAATATGAACAAGAAGGATAAGGTCTGTTATTTTCTTAGGTGGAATCTACATGTCTTAAGAGTGGGTTTTGCAGTGATATTTGAGTTTTTGTGACAGCAGATGAAACTTGTCAATAATGATTATTGAGGATATGTTAGTCTTTGAGAACTGGGATGGAAGAGTAACCGTTGGCAATATTAGCAATGACCTAGAGATTAAAGAAGAAGAAAACATTAGAATTAGCTCATTACAGAATTATTAGTTATTTCTGAGCTTCCTGATATAACTGAAGAAGGTCTCGTGGCTGTATTTTGACTCAGTCGTAATCTTGCGTTGATAGTCAGCCTTGCATTTCTTACTTGTATCTTTGTTGGACTTCTAGTTTTAAGTCCCTTTTATAATAATAAAATGGATGCCGTGAGCTGTTTTCATTTTCTAATAGAGTCTGTTGATGTTATCGCTCTCTCAAATGGGTTTAGTTTTAAACTTCGGTTTTAAAGTTGCTATTCTTATACTTAGAAGTTAGAGAAGTCTCAATATATCTATCCAAGAGGAAATAAAATTCAGAAGACTAGGCAGCAGCCTATGATGTCTGGCAAGCTGTACCATTTGTGATTATGAATAAGATCAGTAAATAATACATAATTGCTCTGAGACTAGACACTGAATGTAGAGGTGTATTTAGGGACTGCAAAGCAGACTGTTAGAGAGAAGGTTGCAAGATGGTCTGATTTGACTAGGGAGGGGTAACAAAAAGAAGGAATTGGGAAATGTTTGTGAGGTCAAGCTCAAGAAGATTAAGATCTCTAGTGGGCAGGGTGATCATTTGGCCAAATATATTTGTTTTTATGAAGTCCATAAATATCTAGGCATATTTCTAGTTGGTTTATGAGTGAATAGCTGAAGACACAAATAAGATTGGTTTGATGGTTAACTTTTCAAATGTAGCCTATGTGCTCTGAATGGATCATTGAAGAGGTTCTGTAATTGACTATAATGGGATAATCAATCTGATTTTAACCAGTCTGTTCCAGATTTGTATAATATGGAATCTGAAACAAGACAATGGGATTACAATACAGATGCTGCCATTAACCCACAGTTGTCAGTGGATCTGATGCATGATAGGGTTATTCCCCTGAATGCAAGGAGTACTATCACTTCACTGGAACCACATTTCTGTAATAACACAAATGGTGATGACACTGGGGAAGGTAAGAAAAACTTTGGTTCAGAAAATGTTTTTGTTTAGTCTTCTGGCATTTTGCAGTACAATCTTTATATAGTCTGGATTGGCATTTGCTATACTGAAATGTCTGTTAGGTGAACTCTGGCTAAAAAAAGGCACAATAGGGTAGTAAATGTCTTAGCCCAGTATGTGAGTAAACCAGGTAGTCATCCCTGGGGGGGTAGATGTGGATGTAGGAGGGTCTGTTAACTGTTTCATACCATGCAGACACACACTGGATCATTGTAGAATGACATCAGCTTACTAGTAAATTATTGAAGTCCATTACATTTTCCTTAAATTTAGGCAGTGTTTCTGCTGAAATTGGAATTCTGATCAATGTCAGGGCCTTTTCTTCTTCAAAGACATGAGGAGAAAGCTACACAAGGTCTCACTGCTTGTCCCCAGGAAAAAAATTCCTAGGATCACTCACCCACACATGGGCAGATACAGGACAGTAATTGGATATGGGGTGATGCAAATACTATTGATATCCCTATCCTTTGGCAACCTCCCTAGGTCTTACAATGTAGTCATCAACGATTAAACCATTTCTGGAAAGAGCTGCGGGCTTATGGAACCTTAAGGGTTACACAAGCTTGCAGTGCATGTGACTCTCAGTAGCACTAGGTGTGGCTACAGATGTGGGTAAGGTTTTAGTATTTATTTATTTATTTGTATTTGTTGACTGGGGTAGAGCACTTTTCCTACTGGACTGTTTTAAGTTCATAGGTAAGTGCTAAGCTAGCTGCCCCTGTGGGCCATTTTAAGTTTATTCAATCTCTCACAAAGACGAGAATCAAACCTTGAACCTTGTGTCTGTGAGGTAAACACCTTAACCATTATACCATCCCAGCTCAGGGATACATGAAATTTCCAGCCAGACTAAACACAACACACAGCAGTCACCGTATAGTGTTATAACTGTAAGATAGAAAATACATTTTTAAACAATTACAATTGCGCGCACAGTGGTCATAATACATCAGCAACATTAACAGTCAGATTGGATAGCATTATTGATTATGTAGCCGAGGAAAGTTAGTAGTATGTCTAGGAGGCCTAGCAGGCTGCCATGGGTATTGAGGGTCTCATGAGTTTATTGAATCACATGCAGTCTGTAACATCTCAAAGTTTGTTGGTGCCTTTTCTTCATTTTCATACTTTTTTCTGTAGCTGTTCTTTTGCAATGCTCTACAGTCAGAGAAATTCATAACTTCAGAGTCGATGTTGCCTATTGTGACGAACAAAAAATGTTTTGGAATCTGGACCCAATTAATGATTCAGTAACAGGTCTCTGAATGAGTTATTCATGTATAATCGATTTGCTACTTGCCTGTAGCTTAGATCAGCTACCTGTAACATCAGCGCCATTACACCCAACAGTGTGATATCACACTTCCTCAAATCTGGGTGACTGTTTTCAATCTATTACAAAAACGAAAGAAAAACAAATTCAGTATTTGAGTTTTATTGCATTTGTTCACAAAATTTGAGAAGTTCACTAGAAGTGTTATTCTTTTTTTTTCTTTCTGGGGTATATCCTTCCAGTCCCAGCATCATTTTCACTGCAGATTATCTTTCAACAGGTAGAGCCACTTCTGACCAATCAGTCTCCTAACCCACAGCCCCATCCTACGTCTAATGTCCCTCACCACTTAGAAAGAGCACTGCCAGGCAGGGAAATACAGTGTTCCATTTGGGATAATTCCTGACTCCCTCTTGCCTGATCTGGTAAAATGTGGAGAATGAACACTGTCCCAGCAGCATGGGAGTACAGGGACTAGCAGCGGTCATTATTCTACAGTCAGCTGTACTGAAGAACATGTTGGTAGGGGGGCCCTTCAAGCCCTAGTCCAAATGCATATGCTTGCAACAACCCAAGGAGTTAGCATGGAATGGTCCTGTGTGATGCACATCCATGCTTATATGAACTAAGTTGCCGAGTGGCCTCACCCTCCTTGTAGACAAGCACCTCTGTTTGATCCCTGGTCTTCACCAGAAGTTCATTCACAAAATATATCCTTCTCCAAGCAAATGCCCCACACTTCCCTTTAAAGAGAAATGAACAGATAATGTCTTATTACTCCTCTCTTCCCCCATACCAGCTCTAGTAGCTACCCAATCCACTAATGAGTGTTGGGTCACTTGGGTCACAGACATGACTTTATATTGCTCTGCTGTTGGAGCTGGCCATTTTACTAGAAATCTTGATGTACAGTATCAACCAACGTGACAGTCTGCTTTATTGCTTACCATTGGTTTATTTATTTATTTTATTGTGTGTGGGGTCACTGGGGAGCACTGACTGCTAATAGCTTCCTCTGAATTAGGATCATAGGATTATAGGAAGTTACTAGCTTAATGGCCCTAGGGCCCTTACAAGCCTAGGCAAGTTCTACCCTTATTTCCATGATCAGCACCTATTGCCCCTGTCCAAGAGTGACACAGGTGGAACCCCTGGGGTGAATTTATGGTTACCCATCCAATCGTCCAGATTGTGTTTCAAGAGGGCCAATGAGGTGCTCTGTTTGACATGAAGCGGGAGTCTATTCCAAAGGTGTGATAACCTCTGGGAGACAAATCTGGCCCTCCAGCAGGTTCTAGTAATGCCACACACCAGGTTAAGGTGTTTAGATCGAGTAACCTATGCAGCATTTGACTTTTGGATACACAGCATTTTCAATTAAGCAGGGTCAGAGATTGTCTCATATGCAAGGCAGAGATTGCCTCTGTGTAGTCTGTATGATATAGAATAAAGTGACAGTGATTTTAGGCAATCCACATAGGACAGATGCTGAAGACCTTGAATTTTCCTTGTGAGGAACCTTTGTGGTCTCTCCAATTACTGCAGGTACTTGGAAAGGTACATACCAAAAGGGACATTGTACTCAGTTATTGGCCTTATGAGGGAAGAGTACAGGGAGGTTATAACTTTTTTTTTCTGGAGGCAATGCCCTTATTTATAAGATGAACAATATAGAATGCCCTCCTTACCACTGTGGAGACATGGTGATCAAAAGGTAAGGTTACTGTCAACCTGTGTGCCCAGGTCTCTCACCACTCATTGCTTACTTAGGGTTTTGTTATTGATGTGGTAGACAGCAGGAACATTGCTATTAGCAAAAGGGATGATAATACTTTTTTGTATTGAGTTTAAGGCCATGACTTTGGCAGCAGTCATTTTTTGTGTAAGACCCTCTTGTAGGATGTTGACATCATTTGGAGATTATATGACCACTCCCAGTTTGCAGTCATCAGCAAACTTTGACAGCCACAGACCTTTAGTTTTTTTGCTTGTACTTCAGATAAATAGATTCCAAACAGTAGAGGTCCCAGGACTGATCCCTGTGGAGTACCACTGGTTGCAAGTCTGCTGTTTGAGGTGAATTCCCCTATTTTGACTATATGGGTTCTATCAGTGAGCAATTTAGCAACCCATCTAATGATCTAAGAGTTGATACCTAGCTGGGTGAGTTTGTCAATGATGCCTGGGTGGGGGATAGTGCCAAAAGCCTTGACTAATTTAAGTAGGCTGTATGCACAGATTTCCCCTCATCCAGGGCCTTGGTGACTGTCTTGAAGAAGTCCACCAGGTTTAACAGGCATGAGCTCCCTTTGACAAATCCAAATGAAGAAAGGTCAAGTGTATGGAGATCACCTATATCTTTGATGATAAGATCTCTCCCTTTTTTAATTTCTCCAAGTCTTTTGGGTTTCTATTACCATGATGGGAATGGACCCCACTCCTAAGTCAAAATACTATTAAAGTTCATGAAATTAGTATTGTTTCAGTCTTTCATGTCAACCAGAAGTGCCGTTTGCAGCACCTGCAATGTGTCCAACAATGACTCCTTCTGCAATTTGTATGGAGTTACATGTATTGATAACATATCTAAATATGGTTGTAGATTCTTTTTTATAAGACCCATTGCTCCTACTACTATTGGAACTTGGGTATCTTTCTTCCACATTGCTCTCATTCCTGCCTGCAAATCCTGATATTTTAGGACTTTGTGTCTCTGTTAGCAAGCCACTGTAGTCACTGAATGTGGCAATTTCAATGATGATTGCTACTTTTGTCTTCTTTTCAGGGACCACTATATCTGGTTTTCTTAGCATCTATCTTTTCGACTGTTGGTAATGGTTGATCCCATGTGAAATAAACTTCATCATTTTCTATGATGCTTCATGGCTCATGTTTCTAGTGTTTTTCAGTCACTTTAGTACCATAATGTTTGCACAATCCCTAGTGCAACAGTCTTGCCACATTATTATGCCTTTCAGTATACAGTCCTTCTGCCATTAGTATGTCACAACCAGCAATGAGGTGTGCAACTGTTTCCAATTCTATTTTACAAAACCTACATTTGTCTGTTTCTCCCACATGTTCAATGGACTTTGCAAACCAACATGTACATAGTCCACTATCTTGGGCTGCCAATATTAACCTTTCATCTCTTGATGTGAATTCACCTCTCCTTAACCATTCCTGCATTCAATCCTTATCAACATGAGGTTCTTCCAGAAGTTTTCTATACTTGCAATTTAATGTATGCATTTTCTACATTTCTTGCCTTCTCATCTGGTCCTTCCCCTTATATTTTTCATTCTTTTTTTTTTTTTTGGCACATTCATTTTCTGCCTGATTTTTATCTATGTCTGGTTTGATTTCCATTCCTGCATGACACTGATATGCTTCTGCTAGACTAAGCAGAGAAGTTGTCTTGGATTTATTCTCTTCATGTTTCAAAGCTTTGACTACCTTTGGGTCTTGTGAGGTCAGCAGATATGTGTGCAATTCCATAATTGTAGATCTATACATGTAATCAATCTCAAGGAGGCCCATTTTGAAGGTCCATGATGATTTGCTCCATGGCCTTGCAGATAAGGCTAGTCAAGCTAATAGGTCTATAATTCCTGGGGTCAGTGGAAGCACCACCTTTGTGCAAGAGAACAATGATGGCTGTTTTCCAATCAGCTGGGATGAAACCAATGCTTAAACTATGATTGAAATGAGTACTCAGTGGTGTTGCTAATTCTTGTTGGAGCCCATGTAGGACACAGCCTAGGATATTATCAGGCCCCATAGATGCTGGGTTTTTGGTTTTAGAGAGGGCGTTTACGACCTCTCTTTAGAAATATAAGGTAGGAGACAGGTGGTAGGGATGTCATGGGGTATGTGTGGATGAGGACAGGGAAGTAAAGTTTTCACAGAACCTAAGCAACCAAAGCAAAAACCCCAGCAGGCAGCCAAATGAACCCCAACAAGCAAAAGCCAGTCCAATAAAAGCAAACGCTAGGAGTCCAACCATAAACTACTTTAATGATGAAGCTTTTGAATCCACAAAATTCTTTCTCAACATAACATAAAATCAACAATGTTAGTCAGTTTAAATATAACATGCCATCCAATCATATTCGAAATCCAGTCACAGAACCTGTCGGCCAACAGGTTAGCTATGTCCACAGGCTGAGAATGTGTGATATCATTAACTACCAGTTCAGCACAAATCTGGGCCTTTCCTTTTAGGTTACAGATGTAACTAAAGAATGCCTTATGATTGTCCTTAGTTGAGGAAGGGCCCTTACAAGCCTAGCAAAGTTCTACCCTTATTTCCAATTCTTTTTGGATTCGTAGTTTGCTTCACTTAATGCCTAGATGGTATGTCATCATAATCAGTATTTGTAACTGCAAGGATTTCTGAATCTCACTCAGAATCTTTTTTTCAGAATAAGGCACAGGTAGTACAAATCCACTGAGATAATCAGAGGGAAGCTTCCCAAACCATAATGGTGAACGAGTAATTCCAAGATTCATATCATCTGAGAACTGTCATTTCCTGTTCCCCGACAGTATACAATGGAAAATATATAAGTACCATAACATGAGGGGTCCAGTGGTACGCATAGCCCTGCAAACTTAAATTAATGTTATGCTTTGCCTATTTTTGTCTAATTTCTGATTTAAGTCATTTTATGATTATGGTTTTGGCCATTTACATTTCAGTGAATTTACGATCATAGTTATCAGTGTAATTTGTACAAAACCTTGTCAGGATAAGATGTCAAGATGGTTGAAAAATGGCCTTATATCAGTATGAAGAAACTTTTTTACATGCAGAGAGCTGGATAAACACAACAATCAACTTCAGGAAGAAGTAGTTTCAAGAATGGTAGCAGAACTCAAGAATACATATAATGAGCATAACACATTTTAGGGGAAGAGCAGACAGAGTTGAACTCTGGATTGTTTCCGGTGACTTAGACTACTAAGTAAGAAATAAGCAGACGTGGTGAGACCTGGTTCAAATTTGTCAACTTTGTCCAGTTTTCTATTTAATACACCTTTATCTTTTTGCTTACCTTCTGCCAATGAATGCAATTTATTTCAGCCAAACATGGTGAAGATAAATGAATAAATGCAACCGTATCACAATTAATGTATTATAAATATAGGTATCCATTACATTATTCTTACAATTCAAGCAGTCAGAAACACCAAAACAAAAATATTAAATAAACAGATGAGTAAACTTTGCAAAACCTGAGTGATAACAACTCAATTCCTAACATGTGAATCAGCACTGTTCTTAGCATGCCCTTTGAGTCTTAAAACCTAGGCACTTGATCAGATGCATAGCGTGAGAAGGTAGGTAAGTAGATTTCAGTAATTTTCATTCTTGTTTACCACACAGTGGTTAATTCTGGTTTAAAAGAAGGAACTCTGTAGTTATATCACACACACACACACACACACGCACACACACACACACACACACACACACACACACACACACACACACACACACACACACACACACACACACACACACACACATAATCTAGCTGGCTATGCAGCATAGAGGGCTGAAGCCCTGACTACCACACAGGTGCAAACAATGTCCCAAGTGCTGGAGGAGACATCAGGGAATTTCTGGGAGTAAAGCAGTCAAGGCCTATTCACAAATCTCAGCAGACGTGCAGTGATGTAGTCCACCACACTATGCCAGATGGTACAGTACCTGGGAGAGGTCAGGGTATCCAAACATGTGTAAGGACTAGGCATGCAGTCCCTGCTAAGCAGCCAGTAGCATTTGTCAGAATTAATGCATGCATTGAAGCATGTGTTGGACAAAAGACTGGAATTGCAAGGTAAAAAATTGCCACTTAAAGGACAGAAGGATTGGTTGAACAGAAAAAAAATTCAATACGTATAATGGCTGTCTAGATTATGGTCTGTCATGAGTGGGTATTGCCCATTAGGAATGAAAAGGCTGGTTAAGTTACAGAAGGAATGCTGATCGGTATGCAACAAGGGAGGGGACAAACAACAAAACAGTCACTCAAACACACACACACACACACACACACACACACACACACACACACACACACACGCACACACACACACACACACACACACACACACACACACACACACACACACACACACACACTCTCAGCCACACAGCCATTCTTTTAGTTAAACAGTGTCATGCCATATTGTACTTTACATTCGGGAAAATCCAAACCACTAGCTCAGCTCTCAGGAGAACAAATGGAAACAAGCCACCAAGGGATAAAGCTACGCAAACCATCTTTATTTAGCAGATACGTGTATTTTTATGCAAAGTGGAGAGAATGACTATACATCACAGTAGCTGAAGAGAAGTAAGGGAAGAGTAACGTGTCATCAGTCCAGTACCAGAATGCATGCCATTTTATTTAAAACTAGAATTTGTTAATACATAAATAAAAATGTATAGCTCCTTATGAGTGGCTGCCATTCATCAGCCATGATGAATAATAAAGGAAGGTATGATTTAGGTTGTACACTACAGAAATTATGTGTCCCTCTAAATGGAAGCTGAATATGTTTCCCTAATTATTTGTCATGTTACATACCTGTAAATGAAAGCCGAACATTTTCCCTATTAATCATACTGTGTACCTAGAAATGAAAGCTGAACATTTCCCTAGTTATTTATCATATCATGTATACCTGTAAATAAAAGATGAACTTATTTCCCTACTTATTTATCATGTCATGTACACCTGTAAAGGAAAGTTGAACATTTCCCTAGTTATTTATTGTGTCATGTGCACTTGTAAATGAAAGCTGATTATTTCTCTAGTTATTGTCACATGTACCTATAAATGAAAGTGGAATGCTTCCCTAGTGATTTATTGTGTCACATGTACCTGCAAATGAAAGCTGAATAATTCTCTAGTTATTTATCATGTAAGGTGTACCTGTAAATTAAAGATGAACTTGTTTCCCCAAGTTTTTTATCATGTCATGTGTACCTGTAAGTGAAAACTGAAATGTCCCTAGTTATTTATTTGTAATGCATACCTGTAAATGCAAATGTTTCCTGAGTTATCATGTGATTTGCACCTGTTATGATGTACCTACTCTGGGCCAGTAATCAAGGAGCCTTAATCCTCACTGCTGACACTGGAGAAGGACATTCACTTGGAACAAAATTAGATAAATAAAGTATTTCCAGATGCTACTCTCTGCACCAAGCACAATTTCCTTTAAAAGCACACAGGGAACACACTCAGTCTGGGGGCTGGGTTTCCCTCTCTCCAGGCCCCCAATAAGAGTCCCCACTAACACAGCTGTAGAGTTGGGTCCTCAGCCGAGTGTTCCAAGCCAAGTCCTCCACTATCCTCTCTGTGAAACCAGTGCTGTGTGCCCCTGTTCCAAGTAGCTGACACGACACACACACACTCTTTGAGATTTGATTTTCACACACACGCGCACACACACACACACACACACACACACACACACACACACACACACACACACACACCTGGGAAAGGCTGGAATAGATTTACTAGCTATGCCCCCCCCCTCTGCCCAGACTATAAGGTTAGCATTCCCCTCTTATATTAGCACTGTTTCTTATTTTCTTTGGCCTCCAAACAATGCAGTCTCTCTGCTGATTCTAATTCCATATGTTTTTCCTGCCTCAGTCTCTCATTTTCTTCAGCCTCCAAACACTGCAGTCTCTCTACTGATTCTAATTCCAAAATTTGGCCTGCAGTTCAAGTCTCTTTAACTCCAGATGGATTTTTAAGTCTCTGATGAAAAGGTGAACTGTCCTGTTTCTGAGGGCTGCAAATCCCCATCTCTAGTCGGGTTACCCTCCTGGTTCCTGGTTGGTGCTGCAGCTGGGACTAGGCTGAAATAATTTCCTCTTTATTCAGGCTTGCATGCACCAGTCCTTTGGCTATGCACATCTTGGCCAACTGATTCTTTGTCAGCTTGTAATAATTCTCTGCTGACATCTTTGTCTGCTTTCCATGACTAAAGTAAACCAACAAAAAAATAAATAAAACTGTTGTGAAAATGAAACTCTGTATGTTTACCTTGTGTCTGCTGAGAGTACACACACCTTCAGTGACAACTGCCTATGTGACATCGCTGCTCCGGGCCAGTAATCAAGGAGCCTTAATCCTCATCACTGACACTGGAGCGGGACATTCACTTGGAACAAAAGTAGATGCACACAGTATTTCTAGATGCAGCTTTCAGCACCAAGCACAATTTCCCTTAAGAGCATACAGGGAACACACTCAGTCTGGGGCTGGGTTTCTCTCTCTCTCTCCAGGCCCCCATAAGACTCCCCACTGACTCAGCCGAGTCTGCCACCAGCCTTTCTGTGAAACAAGTGGTCTGTGTCCCCACTCCAAGTAGCTGACACACACACACACACACACACACACACACACACACACACACACACACACACACACACACACACACACACACACAGACACACACACACACACACACACACACACACACACACACACACACACACACACACACACACACACACACACACACACACACACACACACACACACACACACACACACACACACACACACACACACACACACACACACACACACACACACACACACACACACACACATACAGACAAACACCTGGGAAAGGCTGGCACAGATTTGCTAGCTATGCCCCCTCTGTTCAGACTATAAGGTAGGTACTGCCACCAGAACACTCCAAAGCCAGCTAGTCTCTTACAAGGGTACCCAATTATACTGAGTAAAATTAATACTAATAGAAATGGTAGTGTTTCACTAATGCAGTAAGGTTTTCAGGAGCAGCCAAAGTGTCACCAAATAAATATATGTACTCTCAAAGGTTAAAATATTCTCTAAAAGACCAGCCATAATGAAAAGTTTAAATATATTTAATAATAAATAATAAAAGAACATGAACATACTAAATATCTATATACAATAAACACCAGAGTTTCATTTACAGGGAATATTAAAATAACACAGATGGGTAGATTCACACAGATACAGAAAAACAGCGCTTAACTAACCTCACTATATTTTCCTGACTGATATAAAGAATTACTATTGCCTGGTTACTTATTAAAGCAAGGCAAGATTAAGTGGGTGAGTGGTCTTCCTTCTTTGTCAGGTTTCAAAAACAGACTGCTGAGAGCTAAGTGACATCTCTCACTAATATCGAAATATCATTTCAGTGCTGGCTATAGAATGATATTATATCTGGTCATCTGACTCTGGTTCTCACACTATCCCCTTTACTATAAACTGAACCAGAATCTAGCACGTACGTGCCATAATACATACACATAGAGCTTTGCTAAGATGTGTTATAGGATCTGGAAGCTATAAAACCATTTCAAAAACTTCTACCCTTCTAGGGTAGCAATTAATTCACCCTTAAGGACAATACAGTAGGATTCCTAGTCCAGTTTTCATAGACATTTTGTCCCTGGCTACAATCAGAACTGTAAGATACTTTCTTTATGGCCTAAACCAGGTAATTTAATTTCAGACTATTTTTCAAAGTTAGCTGGACTGAGATTAACCTCTTCTCTTTCAGTATCCTCTGTTACAATATATTCATTTCAACAGTTACAGTACAGTCTAACATACAGGGGAATTTCTTTTCTGTCCAGCAGGACCCACTGTTGGTACATTTTTAACACAAGCGGCTTTACAAATACATTTTCAACAAAAATCATTTTGATATACGAATGACATATAATTCTTTACAAAACTCTAGCCAGCAACGCATCTATTGCACTACCTCTCCTGGTATAGCTGGCAATACCTCACATCATCACACCTGTAAATGAAAGATGAACATTTCCCTAGTTATTAATGCGCCACATGTACCTGTAAGTGAAAATTGAACATTTTCCTGTAAATGAAAGTTGAGCATTTCATAGGTTTATAGGTGTGTATTAGGCTAATGGCCCTAGAGCCTTTACAAGCCTAGCCCATAGGATTACCCTGGCATCATGCTACCTGACCTTAGTTCCCAGTGCCTCTGTCTAGTAAAGCCACTGGAGTGATCCCTGGGGAGAATTTTCTATTTCCCATCCACTCATCAAGATTTCTCTTGAAGATGGCCAGTGAGGTGCTCTGCTTGACTTGTATGGGAAGTCTATTCCATACCATGGGCAGTCTCTGGGTTATGAACCTGTCCCTCCAGGGTGTTCTGTTGATTGTGGTAATGAGGTTGACATCTCTGGAGCATGTGGTGTAGAGGAATTGGTATTTCTTTAGATGTAGCATTTCTAACAGAGCTGGGTCAGACATGGCTTTGTAAGTCAAGCAGAGATCTCCTCTAAGTAGGTGATATGAGACAGAGAATAGTTGGAGTTTTTTGAATCTGTTAATTTAGGACAAATGTTTAAGGCCTAGGATCCTCTTTGTGAGGTACTTTTGCAGCCTCTCCAGTTGTTGCAGGTGTTTAGTGAGGTACATGCCAAATGGGGCATTGTACTCAATGATTGGCCTAATGAGGGAAGAGTAGAGGGAGACAATGACCTGTTTCTTCCTGGATGCAAAACCCTTTGTAATAAGATGTGCCACATAGAAGGACTTTCTGACCACAATGGCAATGTGGTGGTCAAAAGAGAAGTTGCTGTTAACCTGTGTTCCCAGATCTCTTATAACACCTTCGGTGTTCAGTGGTCTACCATCGATGTGGTTATTCATGGGAACTGGGTTTTTCCCAAAGGGGATCATGACACATTGTTTGACATTGAGCTTAAGGCCATGATTCTGACACCAATCATTGGTCTCAGTGAAGCCTTTCTGTAGGATGTCAACATCACTTGGGGAGTTAATAATAGCTCCCAACTTGCAATCGTCTGCAAACTTTGTCAGCTAGAGTCCCTTCGTGTTGGCCTGGACTTCAGAGAAGTAGATGCCAAACAGAAGAGGACCTCGGACCGAGCCCTGTTGGACTCCACTCATGTCTGGTCGGCAGTCTGACTTGAAGTCAGCTACTTTCACACTGTGGGTTCTACCTGTGAGACAGTTTGCAACCCACCTAGTGCTATAGGGGTTGATGCCTAGCTTAGTGAGTTTTTCTATGGTTCCTGAGTGGGGAATGGTATCAAAGGCCTTGGCCAGATCAAGGTAGGCTGAATGAACCACCTTGCCTTCATCCACAGCTCTGGTGACTGACTCAAAGAAGTTGACCAAGTTGAGCAGGCATGATGTACCCTTCATAAAACCAAACTGTGTGGGATCCAGAGGTTGGAGATTCCCTGTATCCTTGTTTATTAGGTCCATGATGCATTCCATAGCTTTGCATACCAGACTCGTCAGGCTAATAAGGTGATAGTTCCCAAGGTCTGTAGTCGCTCCTCCTTTGTGGAAAGGGATGACTGTAGCAGGGCGCCATTCGGTAGGGACAAAGCTTGAGGTGAGGCTGTGATTGAACAGGACACACAGGTGAGGTGCCAGTTCACTCTGTAGTTCATGCAGAACACAGGCAGAGATATTGTCAGGTCCCATAGAAGTTGTATTCTTGGACTTGAATAGTGCTGTTTTAACCTGTGCAGCAGTAATACAGGGTGCCTGGCAATCTACTGGTATTGTGATTGGTCCTTCGGGGGGAGGGGTAAAGTTGGCACTGAATCTGTCAGCCAGTATATTGGCAATACCTGTTGGCTCAGTATAGGAGGTACCATTGTGCAGTAGCTCAGAGCAAATCTGGGTATTGCCATGGAGATTCATTACATAATTATAGAAGGCCTTGTGGTTGTCTTTAGTATCTACTGCAATTCTGTTTTCATAGCTAGCTTTAGGTGATTTGATGAGGGATCTCAATTTTTTTACTGAGGCTGATAAGGGAGTTTTTCCAGTCTTGGGACTTCACCTTATTCCGCTTCAGTTTCCTCCTTCTGCTGTAGTGTTTGTTTGTGACAGGGGACCATCAGATTGGATTCCTTTTTTGGAGGAGAGCATCTTGGTTCTTTTGAGTATGGCAAGATCAATGGATTTGTGTATGTGTTCATACAATGGATTGTTGTATGATTTGGCGGTCATGCAGCTATTCTCCATTTGCATAGGTGCTGTGATGTTAGCCACCTCTGTTTTTAGGAGCCCAAAGTTAGCTTTGGAGAAGTTTTCCATGGTGGTTAGCTTTTGGGGAGGGGGTTGATTTGCAAGGTGATTAGTTTGTGGTCGGATCTAACCAGGGAGGAGTTGACTACTGGTGTAAAGCAATGATCACCCATGTTAGTAATGACCAGGCCAAGGATGTTGCTACCTCTAGTGGAGGTAAGAACGAGCTGGTCCAAGGGCATTGGAATTAATGAATTCCAGGAAACGTTGGGAAAGTGTATTGGTACAAGAGTAGTTTTCCCAGTTAATGGAGGGGTAGTTGAAGTCGCCCAGTGTGAGAGTGTTAGGTTGGACCCTAATATTCTCTAGGGTGCTTACACTTGTTATTTATTCTGTCCCATGTACATGTAAATAAAAGTTGAATGTTTCCCTAGTTGTTTATCATGTCATGTGTACCTAGAAATGAAAATTCAACATATTTCCCTAATTATTTATTGTTTCATGTTCACCTGTTACTTAAAGCTGAATGTTTTCTAATTATTTGTCATGTGTACCTGTAAATGAAAATGGTATGTTTCCCTAGTTATTTATCATGTCATGTGTACCTGTAAATGAAAGCTGAACATGTTTCCCTATATATTTATCTCATGTGAACTTGTACATGAAAAGCTGAATGTTTCCCTAGTGATTTATCATGTTGTGTACCTGTAAATGCAAACTGAACATTTTCTTAGTTATTTATTATGTCATGTGTACCTGTAAATGAAATCTGAATGTTTCCCTACATATGTATTGTGTCATGTGTACCTGTAAATAAAAGCTGAACGTGTTTCCACAGTTATTTGCAGTGTCATGTCATCTGTAAAACAAAGCTGAACATTTCCCTAGTTATTTATAGTGTCACATGCACTTATAAATTAAAGCTGAACATTTCTCTAGGTATTATTTATATCACATGCACCTGTAGCTGTACATTCCCTAATTATTTATCATGCCATGTATACCTATAAAGGAAAGCTGAACATTTTCCTAGTTATTTATCTTTTCATCCATACCTATAAATAAGAACTGAACATCTCCTTAGTTATTTACCATATCATGTGTACCTATGAATAAAAGGTGAAGTTTTCCCTAGTTGTATTTATTTATTTATTTAAATTTGTTGACTGGGAGTGTCCGACTGGACGTAGGTCCATTTTCAGCGGAGGCCCGGGGAGAAAAGCTCCACAGTTAAAATAAACAGACAGTAGTTACATTGGATTACATAGCGATTAACAATTTAACATAGCAATTACTTACAACATATTTACAGATGAAGAACATAGTACATCAGTAGACAACTAGAATCTTTATCTGTGATGTACATAACAGACATTAACAAATGTTACAATGAGAAGTTCCTGCTGTATAATAAGTACTAGGCTTATGAGCATCTGAGCTTGCTATAATCAAGGTAATTAGTGAAGTGGAAAGAAAGGTAGTGAAATAAATAAATGTATCTTGTGCCATGCACCTGTAAATGAAAGCTGAACATGTTTTCCTAGTTATTTATAATGTCACATGTACCTGTAAAAGAAAGTTGAACATTTCCTTAGTTATTGTGTCACATATATCTGTAAATGACAGCTGAATGTTTCTTTAGTTATCATGTCACTTGTGCCTGTAAATTAAAGCTGAACATATTCCCCTACGTATTTATTGTGTCATATGTGCCTGTAAATGAAAGCTGAACATGTTTCCCTAT
This sequence comes from Protopterus annectens, assembly GCF_019279795.1. Taxonomy (NCBI): domain Eukaryota; kingdom Metazoa; phylum Chordata; order Ceratodontiformes; family Protopteridae; genus Protopterus; species Protopterus annectens. The sequence continues at coordinate 505,418,013 of NC_056725.1, read as the reverse complement.
ATATTTATCTCATGTGTACTTGTACATGAAAAGCTGAATGTTTCCCTAGTGATTTATCATGTTGTGTACCTGTAAATGCAAACTGAACATTTCCTTAGTTATTTATTATGTCATGTGTATCTGTAAATGAAATCTGAATGTTTCCCTACATATGTATTGTGTCATGTGTACCTGTAAATAAAAGCTGAACGTGTTTCCACAGTTATTTGCAGTGTCATGTCATCTGTAAAACAAAGCTGAACATTTCCCTAGTTATTTATTGCGTCACATATAAAGCTTATCATGTTACATGTACCTGTAATGAAAACTGAACATGTTTCCCTAGTTATTTATCATGTCATTTATTAAGTCGTTTTATACTCCGGATGAGAAAGCTACAGTACACTAAATGACATTTTGCACCAGCCAATTATAATCACATACATCTGCTGCTTGTACTGTTCCTATATACAGACTGACAAATCTCACTGGGAATTTTCTGTAGTTATTATAACATTTATTATTAGATAATGATAGCCAAGTCTACTTTTAAGCAGCCCACAGTACCCAGTGAACATAGATCATCAAATTTATTTAAAATATTAACTGTAAATCTCATATGCCATAGAATGCTGGTGGAGAAATACCCTCCACTGACAATCAGCCATAAACTATCAACTTAATGTACTAGATGTTTACATTTTTCTTGAAAATGTTCTGTTCTTTTCTACTATTTTTCCCAGTTCTTTTGCCTATCGTGCACTCATCAGAAGTTCTGGGACCTCATACAGGATAGACGTGGTCAGTAATCATATCACTTCACTGACCATGTGAAGGGATAGCTGTGACAGATGATGTTATGTTGTCCCTAGCTGGCCTTCCTTGTTGCATTTGGGTTCGGAGCCTAACACGGCTCCAACTCGGCCACATACTATAGCTCGAAAAGTCTTTACTAGCTCAAGGGTAACCCCTATCCCAACATGCCTAGTGGTAGCTACCCAGATCTCATTTGCCACTTGCAGCGTCAAGATTGTTTTCTGCTGGCTCAGGCTAAGTAGTTTTTTCTTGTGTAAAATTTTGATTATTGTGATAGCTTTCTGATAGTTTTTCGTATACTGGTATTATTAGTCTAACTTTTCTTATATTCTACTATCCCCCTCCCAACCTTTCGGCTGTTTGTTATTGCTGTTGTTGTGGCCGTCGTTTCCGTGGGCCTACCTTGCCTTTGTGATCCCTGTCAGCAGCCCGTTTAAGTTAGAGGGCTTTCCCCTTTTCCGTCTCTCCCTTCTACTTTCAGTTAGAGGCTCTTCTTTCCTTAGGGGAAGTAGCTGTTTAACTTAGAGGCTACCTCCTCTTTCCTTCTCTTGTTATATAAAAAAAAAAGTTGTGTTTTTTCAGTTAGGTGTGTTACTGTAAATTTTTGTTAACTTGTGTGTTACCTTTCTTGCTGTTTCAGGTACTTTGCCATGTCCAAGGATCCAAAACCATCAGGTTTTAAAAAATGCGATTCGTGCTGACAAAAAATGTCCCTTATGGATGGGCACACGAGTTGCGTGTACTGTTTAGAGGCTGCTCACCTGCAGGACTCGTGTTCCATTTGTCATGGCTTTAGTGCACGAGTCCTGCAGGAGACTTGAAACAAGCTTACTCTACGAGGTTTATTAAAAATCCTTTTTGAAACTGCATCTGGAGAAACTCAGCATGTAAAAAACCAGGACAATAAACCTGCATCTTCATCGGCTCCATCCTCGGTGCCAACCAAATCTAAAGACAAGTCTTCTGAGCCTTCAGAGCGGACAGTTGGCTCTGATAAGACTCTCTCTCTGGCAACTCTATCAGCAGTCTCAGAGCTGTCCCAGACTCATAAAAGATTGATGTCCCCCTCCTTGGAGCCGGTGAGATCTGTTCCACAATCTCCTATTTTACAATCTGTGGCAGGTAGTCACCGGTCTTCTGCACACTCCTTTCGGTTATCTTGGAGCCTCTCAGATGATGACATGGAGAGGGTGGTGAAGAGGCTTCTCAAGACACTGGTATTTGCTAAATTGTTGTTGAGCCCAGCCCAGAAGGAAGTGAAGCCATCTGCCCAACCACTTTTTTCATCGATTCCTCCTCCGACTGCATCCAGTTCGGAGCTGGAGTGCATGGAAGTCGTGGTGGTGGAACCATCAGTTCTGACAACCCTAGGTTTATCGGTTCCGACCACTGTTCCAATCTCCTCGATACCTCGGTCTGTCAAGGGATCTGGGGGCCAATGCTCTCTTGTCAGCTCCAAGGGGGGGAATGGCATTGGACCTTTGTCTGACCCCCCTCTCCCTTTCGGTTCGGTGCTTTGGCACAGGTGAGCTTGGCTCCTATATTGGCTTTGGAGCCATCACCCTCGGTTCAGAGGAGGTCTTCAGGTACTTTGGAGCTGGAGTTTCTCTCCATCCGTGACTGCAGTGCCTTCAAGGTGATGAGGAGCGTGCTGTCTGCTGAGACCACTCCACCCTTGGCTCCATTGGCTCCTTCCCCTTCTGTGCCGGTGTCTGCCTCGGAACCACCCCTCCACCACAAGCATAGGGAACCTATGCCCCAGGACACCCCATTGGGTGACCCCACCTTTTCTGAAACCTCCCCTGAGCATACCTCAGAGGAGGTCCCTTGGAAGAAAAAATGCAAGAGGAAGCATTTGGACTCCCCTGAGTCCATCACCTCAGACACAGACTTGGAGGAGTCAGAAGGGTCCCCATGGTCCCCCTCTGAGGATGTCTCTTTTTCAGACATCCTGGAAATCCTTAGATAGAGAGGTAACTAAAAGCCCCTTTCCCCTTCTGAGGATGAGTCCATGTACCTGGATGCTTTTGGTTCCCGACCCTCCACCTCTTGGGTGTCTCCGCCTTTTGACCCACTTTTAGCTGTAGTGAGTCGAAAGGTACGGAGCTCTTCAGAAACCATGGAACCAGTTCCACAGAGGCCCAATAAATTTATAATTGACCCTGAAGACAAACCATTTCTTTCAAAAGGAGTGCCTGTTGATTCTATGATGGTGGCAGTAGCCACCAAAAAAAAGTAGCAGAAACTTCCTGTTCTGTGCATCTGCCTAACAAGAAGTCCCAGACAATGGACAGGTATTGGAAGTGTATGTTTTCATCACGGCCTTTACACTCAGGTCATTGAACTACTTATCACATTTTACAAGACTTCAGAGGGATCTCCTCAAGGAGTTGGGAGATAACCTTCAAGATCCTACAGCTGATGGAGCAGCGAACAAGACGGCTAACCAGCTTGCGACCTTGACCTCAATCATTAACTCCTCCATGCGCCTGATTTCTTACGTGGCAGATGGAGCGAGTAGGGTTGCAGGCACAGGAGTTGCTCTGCAGAGACACTCCTGGATGTGCCTGTGTCAATTTGCAGAGCCCTTCGAGTCCTCCTTTACAAATGCCCCTTTGATGGCTCTTCTTTGTTTGGGCCTCAAGTAAAAGAGACTCTTACCAGGTGTGAATGATATGGCAAGACTCTCTCTGCCATGGGAGTACATTTTTCCACTTCCTCGAGACCTTACTCCAAAGGTCAGAAGAGTGGTAAGATGTGGTTCCAGAAATCCCAGAGAGCTTTGCCTGACACACTTGGAGAAAATTTCCCCAGGGGCAGAGGGGGAAATAATAACAGGAGATGATGGTCTCATGGCAGGGAGGGTCTGCAGCAGGGTGACAGGGATACTTTCTCTGCTAGGCCCTTCCAGCACCCCTGATGGGATGCCCGGCTGTCCACCTCTGGAGGCAGTCTGGGGCAGATTATCACTGTACCCAAAAGCCTGGCAGATGATAACAGAAGATACATGGGTACGGTGCATAATATCCAGGGGTTCAAAATTCCCTTCTCCCAAACACCCCCCAAAAGAGCACAATGATCAATCTCAAATGTTCCACCCAGTCTTTGGGATCAGGCAAACCTAGAAGTATGAATGTTGCTACAAAAAAGCACCATCCAAGAAGTCCCCGTAGACCAAATTGAATTCAGAACTTGCTCAAGGTTCTTTTTAGTTCCAAAAAATATAGGGGACTGGAGGTCTGGAGGTCGATTTTAGATCTCACCAGACTAAACAAATCAGTCAGGAAAGTGAAGTTTCGGATAGTGACACTGCACTCCATTCTCCCCTTTTTGGGTCAGGACAATTGGATGTGCTCTATCGATCTCCAGGATGCGTACTATTATATAAAAATGCACAGGTGTTCCAGGAGATATCTACACTTTCATCTGGGAGCCAGTCATTATCAGTTCAGAGCTCTGCCTTTTGGTCTCACCACAGCCCCCAGGGTGTTCACCAAATGGATGGCAGTAGTTATGGATCACCTGAGACATCTAGGATTCCAGGTGTTTTTGTATATAGATGACTGGCTCCTTACTGCCACCACCAAGCATCACCTGATAAGAGCACGGGATGACACAATTCACACTTGTGCACAACTAGGCATCACCATAAATTACGAAAAATCTGCTTTGTTGCCTTGTCAGTGTATTACATTTATAGGGGCAGAATTAAATACAAGAGACATGATAGCAAGGCTTCCTTAAGAAAGGGTCTCTACCATTCATCAGCAAGTCTCAGTACTCATGACAAAAAAGAGAATGCAGGCACAGTATGTACTGAATGTCTTGGGTACTGGGGCGGCAGCAATTACTCTGGTCCCTATGGCACACTTACATATAAGAATTTTGCAGTGGCTCCTTTTCAATCAGTGGTCATTCCAGGATCTAGCAATGTCACACCTGATTTCAATGACAGAGTCTGGCAGGAGGGATCTCCAGTGGTGGCTCTACTCCCCCCAGGTCATCCTAGGCAGACCGTTCCTGATCCCCCAGCCAGTAGCCACAGTGACCGTGGATGCTTCCCAGATGGGGTGAGAGGGGCATTATCTGGGACAAACTGTTCAAGGGACTTGGCAACCACATGAGTACCATTTGCACATCGATGTCCTGGAGAATAGGGCGGTGCTCTTGGCATTGCAAGCACTTCAAGACTCTCTTCTTTCAGGGACTATATCAATACAGACAGACAATATGTCAGTTGTGTGGTATATCAAGAAACAGGACAGAACCAGGTCTTACCCCTTGTGTTGTGAGGCCCTACGAGTATGACAATGGGTGATGTCTTCTGATCGTGATGCACATCCCGGGGAAATCCAACGTGATAGCGGACAAGCTCAGCAGGGCAATACTTATGCCTCATGAGTGGCCCCTGAAACAGGAAATTGCAGATCTGATTTTTCGCAGATGGGGCCAGCCATGCTGTGATCTCTTTGCCACTCCCCTAAACAACAAATGCAGCAGTTACTTCACCCTAGTCCCACCACCGGGACAGTCACCCATGGATGCACTTGTTCACAATTGGCCCCCAGGACTGCTTTATGCCTTCCCCCTATTTCCTCTAATTCCCAAAGTTCTTCAGAAAGCAAAATTGTTGGGTTGCAAATTGATCCTTATTACCCCTTACTGGCCACATCAGATATAGTTTCCATTCCTATGGCATCACCTGCAAGAGGAGCCTTGGATTCTTCTGGACCCAGTTCCAGACCTCCTGACACATCAGTCAGGAGCTCCCCACCCCCCATACAAACTCTCAAACTGACAGCTTGGTTTCTCCACTTCCAGTCCTAGCCAGGCTTCCAGAAATCTCCCCTGTGGTTCAACACATTTTGGTTTCTTCTCACAAACCCACTACCAGGAAATTTTATGCTAGTAAATGGAAGAGGTTCCCTTATTGGCCAAAAACGAATGAGATTGATCCCTTTACTGCACCTATTTCAAAGATACTTGATTTTGTGGCTGAAACTTTTCAACAAGGAGCAGCTGCAGCTACGATTCAGGTGCAACTGGCTACCATTTCCAATTTTCACTTAGGACACAAGTTCTAACGTCATGTCACATAAACTTTGCAAGGCCTTCTTACGAGGTATTTCCTTATTTAAGACCACCAATAAGAGAACCTCCCCCTCTGTGGGATTTAAATTTAGTTTTTGAAGCTCTAATTCTCCCCCCTTTGAGCCAGCTTCTTCTTGTCCTGTAAAGTTTTTGTTGTGGGAAACTCTTTTATTGATTGCTATTACATCAGCCAGGCAGGTTTCAGAGTTACAGGCACTTTCCATTCACCCTTGTTATTTAACTTTCCACAAAGAAAGAGTCTCTCTCGGAACTAATCCTTCCTTTTTGCCAGAAGTATGTTCAGAGTACAATTTGAATCGGTCCATTGAACTTCCTGTTTTCTTCCCCAATTATGGCAACAAGTCAGAGTATAAGCTCCATTAAATGGATGTTCATAGGCAGCTTCACTTTTATTTACATAGAACCAAGGACATTAGAAAATCAGACCAATTATGTATATCCTTTTCAGAGAAGAAGCAAGGTTTTCAGGTTTCAAAAGTAGCCTTGTCAAAGTGACTTTCGAACACCATCACATATATTTATGAGTCATGAAACATGAACATCCCAGGAAAGATTTGAGGACACTCAACTAGGTCTTTGGCTACCTCTATCACTTTTCAAGCTAGACTACCTTTAGATTCTATCTGTGTGGCAGCAACATGAGCTAACCCCCATACCTTCATTACTCATTACAAAGTGGACGTGGCCTCCAGGAACAGGGCATCCTTTGGTTCCATGGCCCTGAAGAGTTTTTTCCAGTGGACCACCTAGGATTTAGGTGCTGGGGACTCTGTCCCAAACAGCAAGAAGGAAGGCAAGATAGGGACAACATAACATAAAGAAGTTATGTTCTTGCCATAACGTTCCATGTTTGTTGTCCTTCATCTCACCTTCATTCTTGCGTCCCTCCCTCCTTCCCCCTTCCTGGATTATCAAAAGGATTTCCTTTTTTTTTGGCTACACTGCCTGAGTTTCTGCTGTCATTCCAGCTGCTTAAATATAGTCTTTGTCCCCTCCCTTGTTATGCCTCCTTCCTGTTACAAGGGGATTATCTGCTATGGTAACTTTTGTAAATTGATTTTTTTTACCTGCTTTATCTAATGGTTGGTTATCACAAACGAGATCTGGGTAGCTACCACTAGGCATGTTGGGATAGGGGTTAGCCTCAAGCCAGTAAAGACTTTTCAAGCTATAGTATGTGGCCAAGTCAGAGCCGAGTTCAGCTCTGAACCCAAACAACAAACATGGAATGTTATGGTAAGAATGTAACTTCTTTTTTGGCAGCATTTTAAATGTGCTGTGTGATCTTCTGTTACTATGATCTGCAAGTGCAATAATTCCACCACACTGAGTATGTTCAACTTGCACTGGATCACTGATGACATAACAAGCAAGGAAAGCTACACCAGATAGTTTGTAACTTTGTCAAAACTTTTTGATGAAACTTAGTCACTTTCAAGGAAAGTTTATGAAATAGCAATACCTTGCAAAGCTACATATGCATATATTTATTAATATTAATCAAATTATGTGTGGAGTTCATAGATATTCACCAACTTGTGAAACTGGTAATGTGTAGATATTCTCATTAATAATCATCATGCAACAGCACTGCTTTTTATCTCTGCTGACAGATCAATTAGACCAGTGCTACTCAACATGTGGTATATGGACCAATGCCAGTCCCCAAACTCTTTGTTACCAGCCATCAGGCCACTTTTGTATTTTATTTTATTAAGTAAAGAAATGGCAGCATTTCTTTACTTAAAATATAAACAGCCCATGGAGCTCCTTAGCTGGGAATCTGGTGCCAGATGGGGAAGTGATTGCTTAAATGCAATGACATTTGGAAGGTCACTGCAGTTAACCAGTCAACTTGCCGGCTTTCTGTTCATTTCACTGGCTGGCTGGAGAAGCAGCTTCTGGTGAATGAGGTATCTTTTTATCAATGGTGGATTTACTGGGGGAGCTAAGGGCTTCAAAACTGTAACTTTTTTATTTCTGTCAAATTGTTAAGGACTGCCATTGCTAAATGGCACACATTTCAGTTTCAGACTTCATATCCTTCTGAAAATACAGTGTAAATTGTGTTATTCTTACAGCTTTCTAAGTGCAAATAGATTCTTGAACTAAGAGATTGAGCGGTCAAAGAAGTGTTGCAGTGGGCTGCCCTGCATGGTTCTGACAGCAGCAAACTGAAATCTGATGTTGAGGCATTATTTATGCATTTAATTGGTTGAAGTAGATATTTCAGCTGCATACAGTCATACGTGTGTGTGTGTGTGTGTGTGTGTGTGTGTGTGTGTGTGTGTGTGTGTGTGTGTGTGTGTGTGTGTGTCTGTGTGTCTGCAGTGGACATTACTATTAAGATTTTAGGTTGTGTGGCAAATTTGTGTGGATTGTAGTCACTGAATAATGACAGAAGTGTGAATTTCTGAAGAATATGAAGTTTGAAACTCAAAGATATGTCAGTAGTATGTGTGGCCTTTATAATGCTATTGCTGTCATATATATTTTTAACATCTTACTGAGGATACCAGAGACATAGCTGGCTTATCTAGCTCCCAGTGCTGTTGCCTGATCTAGCACACCTCACATCTAAGTTATGGAGAAAAACAAGTCTCTTCCCCCAATCTGGCACTAAAACCTGGGTCCATTTTCTCTCCATTCTGCAATTTTACTTTTAAAACTGTAGCAACCTGCTGGCTATATTTGTAACAAACAAAGATTTAGGATCATAGGATAATAGGAAGTTACTAGGCTATTGGCCCTGAGGCCCATATAAGTCTAGCCAAGAGTTTAGCCTATGTTTAGACAAGTCAGCACCCGATGCCCCTGTCCAGCAGGAACACTGGTGGAATCCCAGGGATGTATTTCTGTTTTCCATCCAGTTATCCAGGTTGTGCTTAAAAAGGGGCATAAAGAGGTACTCTACTTGACGTAGAGGGAGTCTATTCCACAGATGGGGGAATTTCTGGGACACAAATCTGTCCTGCCAACAAGACCTATTGATGTCACAGACCAGGTTGAGACGGCACATGTGGATTATTTGAGTAGAGCTTGACTTGCAGATATGCAGCAGTCCCATCAAGGCAGGGTCTGAGATCACCTTGTATGCTAGACAGAGGTCATCTCTGAGGAGTCTGTATGAAACTGAGTAGAGGAATAGGGCTTTTAGCTGATCTGTGTATAGTAGATTTTTAAGGCCCTGGATTCTCCCGGTGAAGAACCTCTGTGGTCTCTCCAGCTGCTGCATGTGCTTTGCAAGGTACATGCCAAATGGGGCATTGTACTCAATAATGGGCCTTATAAGGGAAGAATACAGGGATGTTATGACCTCCTTGTCCCTGGATGAGATACCCTTACTTATGAGGTGGGCTATGTAGAAAGGTTTCCGTACAATGGAAGCAACAGGGTAGTCAAAAGTCAGGTTGCTATCAATCTGGGTGCCCAAATCCCTCACGACTGATTGTGTGCTTAGGACATTGTTATTAATGTGATAATTTGTGGTGACGTCACTCTCCCCAAAGGGGATGATGATGCATTTTTTGGTATTCAGCTTGAGGCCATGTTTCTGGCACCAGTCATTTGTTTGAGTGAGACCCTCTTCGAGGATGCCCACATCACTAGTGGAATTGGTGACAGCACCCAGCTTGCAGTCATCTGCAAACTTGGTCAGCCATAGCCCACTAGTTTTGGCCTGCACCACAGAAAAGTATATCCCAAATAACAGAGGCCCCAAGACTGAACCCTGGGGTATGACGCTCGTTACGGGTCTACTCTTGAGGTGGCTTCCCCTATTTTGACTAGGTGGGTTCTATCAATGAGCCAGTTAACTACCCATCTGGCATCATATGGATTAATGCCTAGTTGAGAGAGTTTATCTATTATGCCTGAGTGGGGAATAGTGTTGAACACTTTGTTCAGGTCAAGGTAGGCGGTGTGCACCGTCTTCCCCTCGTCCATGGGTTTGGTGACTATCTCAAAGAAGTCAACCAAATTTAACAGTCATGACCTCCCCTTGACAAAGCCAAACTGGGTGGGATTGAGTGTTTGTAGGTTGCCATTGTCCTTGTTAATGAGGTCCATGACAACCCATTCCATGACCTTGCAGATCAGGCTAGTTAGGTTGATAGGTCTATAATTTCCTGGATTGGTGGATGCTCCACTTTTGTACAAAGGGATGACACTGGCTGTACTCCACTCAGCTGGGACAAAGCCAGTACTCAGGCTTTGGTTGAATAGGGTGCCTAATGGTGCTGCAAGTTCCTGCCTGAGTTCATGTAGGATGCAGCCTGGGATGTTATCGGGTCCCATGGAGGCTGTATTTTTTGCCTTTGAGAGAGCAGTGATGACCTGTTCCCTAGATATAAATGGAAGGGGTCAGGTACTGGGAATGTCCTGATTTACTGATTGGGGAACAGAGGGGTGAAGTTTTCATTGAATCTGTCAGCTAGCAAGTTTGCTATATCTACGGCATTTGTATATGTGGTGTCTTTGATCACCAGTTCTGAACAGATCTGGGTGCTTTCTTTGAGATTGCAGACATATGTGATGAAAGCTTTGTGACTGTCTCTAGTAAATGTGGCCAATTTGGAATTGAAATTTGCTTTGGAGGATTTAACTAGTGCTCTTATTTGCTTGTTCAGGCTAAGGAGAGGTTGCTTCCAATTGGAAACCTGCTCCTTCTTGGTCTTGGACAGCAATTTTTTCCTTTTGTTTTAGAGTTTATTTATTGTAGATGTCCACTGGATAGGTTTACTCTTCCTTGCGGAGGATGATTTAGTCCTGGTGGCTATTTCTGATTCCATGCATCTATATAAATGCTCATATAGTGCTTTGGTATAGTTTTGGATACTGGTGCCAGTTCCTAGAGAGGGGGAGGGGGCTATGAAGCTGTTTATACCATCCCTCAAGAGGCTGTGTAGTCAGCTCTGGATACGTTTTTTTGTTTGACCCTAGCTGGGGGGGGGGGGTTGGAAGAGATGGTGACTTTTTAAGTGACCACTTTATGGTCAGATCTTACCAGGGAGAATGATACTGCAGGGATGCTGCAGTGGTTACTCATGTTGGTTAATACCAAGTCCAAGATATTATCACCTCTTGTGGGGATACTGATTAGCTGTTACAAAGCATTTGCATTGACAAAAACGAGGAATCTGTATGCATTTGTGTTCTGGCATGAGTAGTTCTTCCAGTCTATGTCTGGGTAGATAAAGTCACCCAGGATCAGGGTAAAGGGCTGAATCTTGATAGATTTGAAGATGTCCAGATAGGTGTATTGGGCATCTTGAGTCATATTTGGGGGCCAGTAGCTAGCTATGATTTGTATAGGGGTCTTGTCAATGGTTAACTGCACCTGGAGTGTCTCCTGTGTATCATACTGTTTGACCAGCCTGGAGGTGTGTATGTCTTTAATATATATTGAAACTCCTCCTCCTTTACGTTTACTGCCCACAGTTTGGGGTCTGAATAAATGATCAGATGAGTAACCAGGTACAGCTGGAGTGCTCTCCGCAGCTTTGAACCAGGTTTCTGTGACTGCGCAGATGTCAGCATTTTCCAGGGTTAATAATGCTTGCAATTAGTGCAGTTTCATGTTTAGACTCTAAGCATTTAGCAGCATGACCTTTATTTTGTGTTTTCTTGACATTTTTATGTTGGCAGTTTTAACCTCATCACTTTTCCTAAAAAAGCCACTATGGGGGAGGCAAGACCCTTTGCCAGAATCCTGAAGCCCAGGTGAGACAGATGCAGACCATCTCTGGCAAAGCATCTTGGTCTGTCCATCATATCTTCTCAGGCTGTCAGGCACTGGATCCCCCTGGAATGACACTAGAAACTAAACCAATTGTTAAAGTCAATCATTTTCTTGTTAGAAAACTATATATTGTATGAGGAGCAGACCAAAAATATGAGGCACAAATATGGACATTTGAGAGGTATGTTCAGAAACATCTTTAGGGCAATAGAACTACTCTTACTGCAGGTAAATTTTGCAATAAAAAATAAGATTACAAAGAGGGAATGTAGAACAGAAGACCAGTAAAGTAGACGTTAAAAAAACTAGAAGTTGAAGTTATGGACGTCTTGCGAAGTGAAGGATTTAATGTTGAAAGTTTAACACATGTTACATCACAGCATGATGGAACAACGAGTCCCCAAAGTAAGGAGAAATAGGAGTTTCTGGAGACATCTGAAGAAGAAATATGGACTTGGGAAAGAAAAATAAATTTAATATGGTGTAATATTTATGCAAATGAGAAAGCAAAAATAATCAAAACAAAAAGCAGCACCAAAGATATTTGAAGAGAAAAATAGGCAATGGCAACCAGACATGGAAAATTTTACAATACAAAAAATAAGAAAACAAAGAGGAAAAGTAAAATAAAAGGATTAGTAATGGAGAAATTAAAGAAATAGAAACTGAGGTTATGGACTGCCTGTGAAGTGAAGGATTTAATGAATAAAATTTAACTAAGAAAACATCACAGCAGGATAGAGCAACAGATCCCCAAATTAAGTTGAAACCAGTGGAGCAGGAAACATCTGATTAGTTGCTAGATGAAGATACTTTGGAGCCTTCCATAGGAAACTAGTGCAAACATTCAGTTGGAGTTGCACAGCAAGGGGAGGAACAGGAAACTGTGGCAACTCTGAAGCAGCCAGTATTGTGGGATGATAGGCCAGTGAGTTCCCATATGAAAAAGCAACGGATGATACAGGATGAAACCGAAGAGAATGTGGCACAGAAAGATGCTGTGGAACTACCTATAGAATGCCCAAGGGAAATGGAGAACAAAGAATATGCCCTCACTTTAGAGGTAAATGACCTAAGAGAAGAGTTGCTTGATTTAATAGAGATGGACAGACATACTAAGATCAGTGAAAGAAACAGATTACAGAAAGTCAATAAAACCCAAAAAGTTAGAAGTCTGATAAAACAAATGACCACAGAAATTAAGACTGTCCACAGAAATTCATGCGGTATAACAGAAGTAAATAGGATACATTATTCTGCAGCTAAATTAATAACAGATAAACTCTTACAAAAACACAGGGTAGTAAGGGAAAAGAAGGGAAGAAATTGAATGTCATCATGGAAGTATCAAAAAGAGAAAACTATAAAGCAATTAAGACAAGAAGTGTCACTGTTAGAACAGTATAGAAGAGGGAACAGATCAGCAAAACTACTCAGAAAGATAGACATGATGAAAAGAATGCACAGTAACAAAACAGATCAGGATCTGTCATCTACTGTCACAAATGATAAACTAAAAATATCAGCACAGGCAGAAAAACTTAGAAGATATGCAGATAAATATAAAGGAAAAGTACAAAATAAGCAATTTATTGATGACCCAAAAAAAGTTTTACAGAGAATTGGGAAACAAGGTTGTTATTCTTTCGGCTTTTCCTGGTTAGGGGTCACCACAGCGGAACTCCGGTCCGCTAATGATTGGCAGTAGATTTTTACGGTGCTGAGGTGCCAGCTTGACACCCAACCTTCAATGAAGGCATGCCCATTCACACATGTCTTTCGAATGCCACTCGACCATGGGGAGGACATGCAGACCCCACACAAAAGGTGCTCCAGCCGAGAATCGAACAGGAGATTATCTTGCTGTGAGGCGACAATGCTACCGCTACACCACCGCGGCAGTAAAAGGAATCAAAAGGCCACCAAAAAAGAAGAAATAGCTACATTTTAGAGAAATATTTATGAAGAGCCTGTGGAACATAACAAAGATGCTAAATGGATGGAAGTAAAAGAAAGAATGTATAGGATATGCATTGGGATGAAGTAACGGTCAGAAAGATTGAAACAAAGTTAAGAAAAGCTCCTAATTTGGAAAACCTCAGGCCAAGATGCAGTACCTAACTTCTGGTTAAAAATATAAACATGTTTACATGAAGATTTAGCTATGAGGAAGAACTATTTATATGCATCCCTTGAACAGACACCAGCCTGGCTAACAACAGGAAAAACAATACTACTAAAGAGCAATCCTGCAAGCTGTCCTAAAAACTACAGACCAGTAACTTGTCTTCCAATGACATACAGATTATACACTGGAACTGATGTCGACAGAATTTGCAGTCATTTAGAAGAAAACTTAATCATGGCAATAGAACAAAAGGGTAATAAAAGAAAGTTGTAGGAAACAAAGGATCATTTGATGTTAAATAAAATCACAATGGAGAACTGTAAAAAGGAAAAGAATCTAAGTATGACATGGATAGACTATAAAAAAGCATTTGACAGTAAAGTATGACATGGATAGACTATAAAAAAGCATTTGACAGTATCCCACATTCATGGATAAAAGAGTGCTTAAAAATGTTTAAGATACACCCTACACTGATCGATTACATTTCAGATGCCATGAAACCATAGCAAACCACTCTGCAGTTAAGCCACGATAAAGGACAAATTATTATTTCAGGGATAAAAATTCAAAGTGGGATATTCTAGGTTGACTCTCTTTCACCGCTGCACATTTGTTTTGCCCTTAACCCATTATACTGTCTACTTAATAGATTAGGTCATGGCTATAATTTGTCTCCCAGAAAACAACAAAGGCTAAAGACTTTTCAGCTTATTTTTGTAGATGATTTAAAACTGTATAGTTCATCAGATGAAGAACTGAAAGCACAACTGCAAGTGGTCATAATTGTGCTAGTTACTTATAAAAGTAATAAGTTACTATTACTAGTTACTTTTAAGTGAAAGTAATGTTACTATTACTTATTACTTTTCTAAAAAGTAATATATTACTATTACTAGTTACTAACTAAAGTAACTAGTTACTGTTGAGTTACTTTTATATAAGTACAGTTTATCAATTCTCATGTTCAGATTTACTCACACAGTACTTGTGTGTGAGGAATACATGGTTACTGCACATGAATACAAATGTATTAAAGTTGTATACACAGTGCTACAATAATGATAAATAGCATTTTACAGTTTACAAAGTCCCACAGACTAGTCTTTATAGTCAGAGAGTCAAAATTTAATACTTAAACCAAAGTACGCACAGCCAGCAACACAAGACCCATAACAAGTTACAACCCATCAAATTTTCAACAATGTACATTAGGCTAATCTGCTAAAACAAATGGTGAGGACGCAAAAATGCTTACAGAAAATGTCATATAAGTCGAACAAGACTGTTAACACAACAACATCAACCAAAATATCACTTTATATAACTATTCACAAAGACTACACATTTCTGTTGGCTCAAAGAAGGAGCAACTTTTCAAAGTGTTCATCAGTGAATCTATTTCTTCTTGCAGTCAGCACTTGTCCACCAAGACTGAACAGGTGTTCAACAGATGCACTAGATGGCAGAGCTGTATTAGTGGTCAGAAATATCTTCTTGACTACAGGGTAATTGTTGAGAAAATATTTATCTGAAAGGGTCAGCCAGTTCATGTCCATCTGAGAAGATATACTGACATTGGCTGGCGTCAACTCTTTGAAGCTGAAGAAGTTGTCTTTGCCAGTTAATTCAGAAGCTTCAGATGACCCATGTGCAGGTTCATCCACTTTCTGCATGGCATCAAGGAGCAGAGCCTTTCCTCTGAGTTTCTGCTCTTCATTGTCCATCCATCACAAACGGAACTGTGGATGCACTATGCTAGCCAGAATGAGCTGTTCATGCTCTAGAAGGTGATTGAACCGAGCCTCAATGCCTTTAAAAAGAGCATCAACTAGTGGCACAACAAGCTTCACAGACTGCCTGACTTCAGACAACTTGTTTTTCAGGCACGTAATGGTGGGGATCAGAATTCCCATGAAGCTTTTCAGCTTTGACTGCAGGATGTTAGGAACCATTGCCAGGGGCTGCATTGCTTGCACAAACTCAGTAACAAAGGTAATTTCTACAGGCCTGAAGATGGCAATTCCAATCTGTTCATATATCTCATTCAGCAAGCCGTCACCCTGAGTTGCAATGAGGTGAATTCTCTCCATTGCGTAGAAAGTGGGATTCCATCGTGTCACATTGGGAATAACCAATGCCAGATCACACTTATTTCAAGCCACCTCAGCAGCTTGGGTGCTGTGACTAGCCTTGTTCCAAGCAGCATAGCATTTGGCCATGGTGCTTCACATGATCTTTTCATACTGTGCATCATTACAAGCAGATTCAGCATCTTGTATGGCAACTAGATTCAATGTGTGTGCTGCACATCTCAGATGGGGAGGCAGTGAATAGGTGTCCTTGCTTTGCCCTGACTGACTCAGCACGGCTGTCACGCTGTTGTAAATTACTTCACCATCATCATCCTCATCTTCGGACAGAATGCTTGTAGTCTCAGATCTCTCACATTCTGAGAATACAGTGAAAGCCTTTACAAAATTGCTGTCATTGTCAGTAATTGTTGCACACACCTTTTGATCTATCTTGTACCTGATGGGAATGCTCTCAAGAGTTGATGCTATGAGATCACATGTATGCCTTCCCTGTAATCTGCAGCATGACAAAGCAGCTGACTTTCTTTGAAATGTGTCACAGTCGATCCAGTGGGTGGTGACACCAAAGAAACTACGATTTGATGGGTTCAAATGTCAGCTGTAGTGTGCTGCATACTATCAACCTTCATGCTGGAAGAAGCTGCAGGCATGTTCTTATCATTCATAAGCATATTTGTGTACTTTTCTATAAGATAATATATCTGCCAAATCTCTGTTTTTTTTGCTTAAGGTTAAATCACTGTCTCAAAGCAAAATCTTTCTCACTGCATCATTATTAACACCACACACAAGCTTGTCTTTTATCAACTCATCTCTCAGATCACCAACTCTGCACATTTTTGACTTGTTTCTCAAGTCAGTTATATATGCTGCAAAAGTTTCACCAGGCTTTTGGTCTCTTGTGTAAAATAGTGCCTTTCCACTATAATATTCGTTTGAGGGTTGCACATTTCCCTAAATTTACGTTTTAAGCACTCAGAGTCTTCCCATGTTTCAGCATGTATCACAATATGGCAGTCTTCACCCTTCTCTGCAAACAGCAGGTGCATACATGAATGTTCTCTCTCAATGGCTTCTGAACCAGCTAAATTGAGCAGAATAAATGCTTTTGTATGTGCATCTTTATCAGAAAAAGCAGCCTGTATGAAAATATCATATTCTTGCTCAAACACTCTCCAGTTTTCAACAATATTATTATCAAACACAATGTATCAGGTCTGTGAAATCCCTCTGCCATGCCAAATAAGTGTCAAACATACACCAAGTACTTGTAATTATATTCAGCTGTACAACAGACTCTTTGAAATAACTGTACTCTTTGAAAAGACTGTACTGTAATACTGCACACACTGCCAACACTTTGCACACTTTAGATACTTTGAATAGCTTTAGTTAATGTGAAAAAGTAGTACATTGTGAAAAAATACAGTTGTTTTCTCTTTTTTGAACATTTTATATGATTCTGATATTGTTTCAAATGTTTTCGTAATTATGTCAAGTACTTTTTTCAGTATGTCTCAATTTTGAACATTTTGTTTAAGCAGTAATTTGTTTGGAATGCTTTGCTTTATATTCATTGAGAGAAAAATCATTTAAATGAGTTTAAGAACCTGGAAATATTTTCTGACCTGTTTACGAGTCGTTTGCAGTTGTTTGGACCACTCTTGTATATTTCTCCATTTTTGACTGTGAACCTCATGGCTTTAAGAAGTTCTGACTTTGGATCCCATTCAGAGAATGCCACTCATCTTGTGTATTCAAATAAGATGACAAGACTTGGGTGTTCATTTAAGATATTTATTACACACAAACACTTCAGGATGGATGGCTGGAACATAAAACTTAAGCGAACTAGCTAACTGACTGACTGCTATACACATACATGCTTTCACTCCAGCTGCTTACACAAAATGGCGCTCTGCTTGCACATGCTCAGTACTTTCTGTGCATGTGCCCATGAACTGCAGTGGCTTTAAAAGTACAACACACACACTATGATCTACACTCCCTGTGTTCGAGTGGGTTTCCTCAGGGTGTTCCGGTTTCCTCCCACATTCCCAAGACATGCTGCAGGTGGATTAGACATTCTAAATTGGCTTTAGCTGTGAGTGTGTGTATGCGTGTGCCTTCTGAAGAAGGTTGAAAGCTGGGCTGACAACTCAACAATGTAAAACTCCGCTGCCACTTGTTCTGCTGACTAATGATCCACTGTGGTGATCTCTCATGGGCACAGCCAAAAGGAGAAAAAGAAGACTAGTCTTTATAGCTAGAGAGTCACAGATAATAATTAAACCAAACCAGCCAGAAGCACAAGACCTATAAAAACCTATCACATTTTGTCGATTTTCAGCAACTAAAAATTGAAACCCGAAAAGTGTTTTAAATAGAACATAAAATATTGTCAAGACAAAAGTTGGTTGGTCATAGATCCACTTGAAGAGTCATGCTTGGTGCAGTGGGTTGGGGCATCAGGTGCTGAACTGATGAGTTTGATTCCGACTGATGGTGGTATTAAGAACTAGTGCCATTAATTATACTGCAAGGTAAGGATATGATCTCTGGCAGGCTAGAATTGTCCAGTGTTAGGAGATGTTTTAGTGGGTGGGAGTCCCACAGTACCAGAGCAGGGCTGGTGTCTGGTCATCATTAGCTTTCACCTCCTTTCAGTGCTAAAAAAAATTAAGTAAATTTTGCTCCAGAGTAATTCTAATGATCTATTATGAATAGAAAAATTAGAACCACGTAGTCACAACCAGTAGTATATCACACAAAAAAACCCACCGTGGAACCAAGAACCAGCTGCTCGAACAGTGATAGGAAGTAAAACCCTTTTTTTATTTAAAAACAATATAAAAGGTTAAGCGCTTTAACCTAAAATACTAGACTTCATCCGAACAATTTAAACACAGTATTAGCACTTTAAATATAGTATTCCAACCAATGGCAATCACCCTCTTGCGTTCAGACAACCCCCTATTACATCATTTCCATATGTTGGGATATGTGAATATTCAAATCCTAACATTAATCACATCTTGGCTTCTATTATAGGTTTAATGGAAATATTCTCATTTATACCTGGTGCAGTCATGGCATTTAATAAAATCTGCCATCTCACTTCCTTCTCACTTAATAAAGCCTTTATGTTCCCCCCTCTATGATGTGGGAGTAACACCTCCAATATACCAAACTTAAACATATTGCAACTAGTGTTATCTCTAGTATGCCTATATAAGGCATTATTGATATCCCCTTTTTTGATGGCATATAGGTGGTCGTATATCCTATCCTTCAGACGTCGACCAGTTTTGCCCACATAAATTCCAGGACAGCTCATGCACAAAGCTAGGTATATAACATTCCTAGTTTGACAATTACCCTTGGCAAAGGTTATTATAGTTTGATTCCTATTACCTACACACTTTGTAGGTTCTTCTAGTATGGCAGAGCATTGATTGCATCTGCCACATTTACTGGTACCAGACTTCTGAGGTCTGTTGTACATATGACCTTTATATAACCTGTTTTTCATATTACACCCTATTTTGTGGACAAATTTGGGATGTTCCCCCACCAATTCAAATAATTCTGGGTCACATTTCAGAATAATCCAATTGTTACAAATAATATTTTTTATGTCTATCGTATTTTTCCCATAGGGTAGGATACACGCTTTATTAAACTCGTTAGTTGTTATTTCTCTCTCCTTATCCATACCAATGCCAGCCTCAACTCCCAATAATGGCTTATATTTTTTCCTGCATTCACTGCTTACATATGTCACAACATCATCAACTACTGCAGTGGGATAACCATGTTCCTTAAATAATGCTCCTATATAAAGCAGTTCCCGTAGCATTTCATTATGCTCTGAAGTCATCCGAGCTGCTCTTATGCATTGCCCTTTTACTATATTTTTCTTTTGTATATTAGGATGACAACTGTTATATTCCAAACAGGAATTGCTAAAGGTTTCTTTTCTGAAAATTCTAGACTTAAAACCAGTATTGGTATGAGAAATATATGTATCCAAATAGGAAATACCTTCATTGCTGACATGATATGTAAATTTAAGAAAGGAGCTAGATGAATGCAGATATCCAACAAACTCTTCCACCATGCTTTCACTACTATCCCATAAAATAAACACATCATCTAAGAATCTGATATAACATTTAATATGTTTCATCCAGCTACTTTGAAATATTATTTGCGCTTCCCAATCCAAAAGGACTAGTTTGGCATAGATTGGGGCACTGGCTGCTCCCATCGCCACCCCTTTGTTCTGCCTATAGTATTCTCCCTTGAAATATATAAAGTTATAGTCAAGTACAATGCTCATAAATTCACTGATAAGTAAAGTTCTATCCCAGTCCAAGTTGGCAAATTTCCTGATGCTATTAATAAACCTTTATATCCCTTCATCTCTTGGAATGCATGTGAATAAATTGACTACATCTATGTAACAAAAATTAAATTCTCCTTCCATAGACTAGATGTTAACCGACTTAAAAAGTCCCATGAATCCTTAACTATGTGCTTAGTTTTAGTATAAATAGGTTTTAACCAAGTATCCACTACCTTACCAAAGGAGAAGGTCTTGGATTTGCTTCCTGAGATGATAGGCCTGTATGGTGGATTTAATATATCTTTATGGATCTTGGGAATACCCATGATAGTAGCCAATAATGGGTGTTCTACCTTCAAGAATGTATACAAGTCTATCTCAATTCTGTTGTCCAATAAATATTCTTCCAATAAGGAGTCTATGAGTTGGTAGGCGATATGTATCTCATTAACTGATGAGATTTCATAAATATCAGAGTCCTGTAGGATGGTGTGTATAGCATTTAAATAATCATTGTTATCTACCAGCACTACCCTGCCCCCTTTATCAGGTTGTAAAATTCTAATATTGTTATTAGCACTCAATTCATTTAATAAATCATTTTCCTTTTTACTGAGGTTATATTTCATTTTCTGTTTTTTACTATAATCTGATAATTTGTATATTTCATCAACAACCACCTTTTCAAAACTAGCCAATAAAGGGTTGAGTGCGGGGGTAAATATACTTCTTTTTTTCAACTGTAGTTCACATTTCTTCGTTCCTACTTCTTTAAAGTATACACCTAAATTCAATTTACGTAGGAATAATTTTAATTCAATAATATTATCTACCACATTAAATTTTTTATTAGGTACAAATGTGATCCCTTTACTAAATAATGCAAAATATTCTTCTTGTAATGTAAGTGTGGTGTAATTATATATAAAAAATTTCCCTTTACCATATTTGATTTCATCATACTTAACTATCTCTGTAGTCTCTTTATTTTTCACCTTTTCACTCCGTTTTCTCTGTATTGGTGAAATTGGGGGTTCCTTTGTGCCCCCCTTACCCTCCCCACTCTCTCCCATTCTGTTTTGTCCTCCAAAAAAGATTGAAATTCCTCATTTTGTGGTTTATATGACCTCTCCGCTTCTTGGGAGTATCTATTCTTACCCTCCTGCTTTATCTTCTCTTTATCTGCCTTCTCCCAATTGTAAACTCTTCCCTCCTTATACTGTGTCAGGTCTCTCTGTAATTTACCACACTTCCTATGGAAAATTTTTTGATTGTTACTTTTGGCATAATAGAACTGTTTATTATATAGTTGTTGCCTTTGGTCAAACAATAGATCTTGAGTAATACGTTCGTTCAAGGTTTCAACCTCCTTGACAAGTTTACACAATTTACTATCATTATTTTTTATCAGAAATTTCATAAATGTTATACCAAAACTGTCAAACATTACATTGTATTCATCCATCAGTTCATCAGTCATATCTATACCTAGGGTTTTTTTGAAAAATCTAAGCCCCATACGTACAATATTTAAATCAATGCAGCGTTGTAAATAGGCATTATCCAACTGTATCCCTTTAATAACATTTAGTTTTTTACCAAAAACAAAAATCATTTGTTTTAATGTCCCATCAATTGAATCATTTGTGTTAAAATTACCAGTTTTGTTATAGTTATTAAATTTAAATTCCTGCACGTTAGATAGAAAGTTGTCAAGCCTGCCAAAGTTGTTATTAACATTAAATGTTCTCTGTCTATCAGGTGAACAAGTAGGAGCTCTATATGAAACAGTACCTTGGTTGCCGGCAGTGGCAACAACTGAATATGTTCTTTTTGGCACAGTTCTCTTTGGTATAGCTCCCAAGCTATGTACCTCTTCCTCTGTATTGTTGCCATTGCCTTCTCCTTCGCGACTGTTAGGTATCAGTTGTATTTGACCAGCAACTATACCATGAGAGGATCCGGGTATGCTGGTAGGAGTGTTAAATGAGTCCTCATGCTCGCCATGGCCAAGTAAAGCTCCAGCACTACTAGGTGCATGACGCAAGTTCGTAGAACATGCAGTTTCACTATTATGGCTCCTTATTGGTTGGCTGAACAAGTCAATCAAACTAGTTACTTCCCCTTTCAGTATGACCATCTCAGACTGTATTTTCTGAATTTCGTCTCTCCTTATCAGGGAGAAAATAGAGGGCAATTCGTCCAGCAAGGTCATGGCAAAAATGACCAAACTAGAAAAATTAGAACCACGTAGTCACAACCAGTAGTATATCACACAAAAAAACCCACTGTGGAACCAAGAACCAGCTGCTCGAACCGTGATAGGAAGTAAAAAACTTTTTTTATTTAAAAACAATATAAAAGGTTAAGCGCTTTCATCTAAGATGCTAGACTTCATCAGAACAATTTAAACACAGTATTAGCAGTTTAAATATAGTATTCCAACCAATGGCAATCACTCTCTTGCATTCAGACAACCCCCTATTACATCATTTCCACATGTTGGGATATGTGAATATTCAAATCCTAACATTAATCACATCTTGGCTTCTATTATAGGTTTAATGGAAATATTCTCATTTATACCTGGTGCAGTCTTGGCATTTAAGTTTGAGTGGGTTTCCTCAGGGTGTTCCAGTTTCCTCCCACATTCCCAAGACATGCTGCAGGTGTATTAGACATTCTAAATTGGGTTTAACTGTGAGTGTGTGTATGCATGTGCCTTCTGAAGAAGGTTGAAAGCTGGGCTGACAACTCAACAATGTAAAACTCCGCTGCCACTTGTTCTGCTGACTAATGACCCACTGTGGTTATCTCTCATGGGCACAGCCAAAAGGAGAAAAAGAAGACTAGTCTTTATAGCTAGAGAGTCACAGATAATAATTAAACCAAACCAGCCAGAAGCACAAGACCTATAAAAACCTATCACATTTTGTCGATTTTCAGCAACTAAAAAGTGAAACCCGAAAAGTATTTTAAATAGAACATAAAATATTGTCAAGACAAAAGTTGGTTGGTCATAGATCCACTTGAAGAGTCATGCTTGGTGCAGTGGGTTGGGGCATCAGGTGCTGAACTGATGAGTTTGATTCCGACTGATGGTGGTATTAAGAACTAGTGCCATTAATTATACTGCAAGGTAAGGATATGATCTCTGGCAGGCTAGAATTGTCCAGTGTTAGGAGATGTTTTAGTGGGTGGGAGTCCCACAGTACCAGAGCAGGGCTGGAGTCTGGTCATCATTAGCTTTCACCTCCTTGCAGTGCTAAAAAAATGAAGTAAATTTTGCTCCAGAGTAATTCTAATGATCTATTATGAATGCTACGTGCTATGAGTTCTGCCAACATTATGTGTAATTTTTTATCCAAATTGCCACTTCAAAGTGTCTATTACCTCCTAACATCCAATTACTATTCATACTATATAGGGACCCCGGAAGTTTTACATAGGAGGCTATGTTACCCACATTGAGAACAACTGGTTTAAGCAAAAGTAACTCATAAGTAACTCACATTTAAGTTACTAGTTACTAAAAAAAGTAATATATTACTATTACTCATTACTATTTTGAAAAAGTAACTAGTTATATTACTAGTTACTAGAAATTGTAATATATTACAGTAATATATTACTTATTGTAACAGATTACTCCCATCACTGGTCATAACTTTCTCAGATGATATAAGAATGTCATTTGGTCTTGATAAATGTGCAAAAATAACCTTTAAAGCAGGAAAGCTGCAGCACCAAAAAAAAAAAAAAGCATCAGTTTGGGACAGGAATGTGATATAAAAGAACTTGAGCAAGAGGGAATGTATAAATATTTGGGAATTGATGAAGGATCAGCAATAGAACATGAAGAAATACAAACAAAACTCAGTAAGAAATATTTTAGAAGTCTTAAATTAATACTAAAACAGCACTGAAATCTAGGAACAAAGTCCAAGCTATAAACCAATTTGCTTTTCCTGTCCTGACTTTAGAGTTTTGGAGTGAGTGACTGGCTCCAAAAGGTGTTGGATAGTTTGGACATGAAAACAAAAAAGATACTTCATGCACATCAAATGATTTATAAAAATCAGTGCATATCAAGATAATATATTCCCCACTGTGAAGGATGGATGATCCTCCTTGATATTGATTACATATACATATCTGCGATAGTGGCACTGCATGCATATCTGTTGACTTCACAAGACCCAAACGTAGTGAAAGTTTTGAAACATGAGCAAAATAAGTCTAAGTTGACTTCCTTGCTTACTTTAGCAGAAGCATATCAGCATCAAGTGAGAATGAAATCAAACCAGAAGTAGGTAAAAATCAGGTAGCAACTGAATGTGCCAATAAACAAAAGAAAGAATATAAGGTGAAGGATCAGATGAGAAGGCAAGAAATGTGGAAAATGCATAAATATATTTGCAAGTATAGGAAACTCTTGGAATGACCTCATGTTGATCAGGATCGAATACAGGAATGGTTAAGGAGAGGTGAATTTAAACCAAAAAATTAAAGGTTAATATTGGCGGCTCAAGATAGTGGACTATGTACATGTTGGTTACAAAGTCCATTGAACATGTGGGAGAAACAGACAAATGTAGGTTTTGTAAAACTGAATTGGAAACAGTTGCACATCTTGTGGCTGGCTGTGATATACTAATGGCAGATGGACTGTATACTGAAAGGCATAATAATGTAGCAAGACTGTTGCATTGGGGATTGTGCAAACATTATAATATTGAAGTAGCTGAAAAACACTGGAAACATGAGCCACAAAGCATCATAGAAAATTATGAAGTATATATCACATGGGATTATCCACTACCAACAGTTCAAAAAATAGATGCATGAAAACCAGCTATAGTAGTCCATGAAATTGCTACACCCAGTGACTACAGTGTCTTATGTATAGAGAGACACAAAGTCATAAAGTACCAGGATTTGTAGGCAGAAATGAGGGCAATGCGGAAGAAATATACCCATACAGTTCCAGTAGTAGTAGGAGCAACGGGTCTTATAAAAAATAATTTATAATTGTGCTTAGATCTGTTACCGATACATGTAACACTGTACAAATTACAGAAGGAGACACTACTGGGCACATTGTGGGGGCTGAAAAGAGCACTTCTGGCTAACATCAAAGATTGAAACAATACTAATTTTATGAACTTTAATTATACCTTGATTTAGGAATGGGGACCATTCCCATAATGGTATTAGACAACCAAAAGACTTGGAGAAATTAAAAAAAAAACAGGTAAAGGGTCTGAATGAAGAGATGATTAAATCATCAAGAAAAGGAGTGCACTATTACTGGAACTGAAGTCATCCTCAAGTCTCAGTGATTACCTCCATGTGGTGGACCCTGTTTTCACAAAATCTCACCAAGATGACACTGATATATAGACTGTATCTTATACCTCAAGTCTTGGTGAGTGCTTTCATGTGGTGGACCCTATATTCACAAAATCTCACCAAGATGACTCTGATATAGACTGTGTCTTATGTAGCACATAATCATTGAGAGAGTAGAGGTAGTTTAAAAAATAAAAAAAGACAGCTAGGTGCACAAGTCCCAGGATAAAAAGGTACCCAGGCTTTATGTGCGTACTGGTGCCAGAACTGGAAAGAAATGGCATTGGAAAATCCTCAATACATGGAAACATTCCTACAATGGGGTTAGGCCAGGCTCAGGGAGAGTTTCACCTCACCCCTCCCCCATCGTCGAAGGAAGTAGTAAGCCACAAAAGTCACAAAAACCGATAGGCCAAAAAAGAACCCTAAAGAAAACAGAGTTTACTGTTGAGGATAAGAAAGAAATTGTCTATTGTTACTAATATGCAAGAAGCCTGGAATTTCCAGATAGAAGATAATCAAAAAGATTAAGAGAGAATTTAGAACAAAGACAAATACTTGTACAAAAAATTGTGAAAAGCTTCAAATGCAAATTTGTGTTCATTAATGCAATAGATCCATGAAAAAAACATTACATTGAGAAAGAAACCTTGGGCTGGCTAGAAATAGAAGCAACTGAGGAAGTGCAAAAATATAAAAAACAAAACCTCATTTTACTCAAACTGTCATTAAAATGTGGTCGAGAATTGACTTTTTTCTAATTTCAGAAGCACTAATTAACCTTGACCCCACAGTATTTGTACATACTCGTTCCTTGTCTGACCATTCTAAAATTACATTAATCATTATTAAGACTACCAAAAACAACACACTACATTGGGGATACAACTGGTCTCTAAACCCCAATCTCTTAAATTCAGGAAGTTCAGGACATTCTTAAAAGGTCCCTAGACAAGCTAACAAAACAAAAACACCTTCCTGATATTGAATGGGTGGCAACCAAAGCTCAGATAAGAGGTATCTTTCTTCAGAAAGCTTCTCACTATAAGAGAATCCAACTCAAAGAAGAACAACTAGAGGCTAAAATTAAATCATTGGAACAGGGTCTAATTAAAAACTACAACACGCAAACTGAAACAGAACTATTGAAATGCCAGAAAGACCTGTTCTTGGTTCACAACAATAATCTATCATTTCATGAAACTAAAATACTTGCAAAATATGCTAACCATATACAAACACCATCATGATCTCTGGCAAGGATTATTAACCAGTCTAAAACTCCTTCTCAAATTTCGGAAATATTTATAAGAACAAGACCTACACGAAAACTGAAGATATTATCAAAACCTTCGAAGTTATATACTCACAAATCTACGGAGAACAAAAACACCTACGTACAAATGAAAATAGTACAGACTTCCTACAAAAACTCAATTTTCCGAAAATTGATGCGAAACAGCGAAAAGAATTAATAGAACCAATAACCACTGAATAAATAATAACAACAATCAAAAAATTTAAATCACACAAATCTCCCGGCCCGGTTGGCCTTACAGCGGAGTTTTACAAAACATTCTATCTTATCACTGCACAAATACTATATCATGTATTAAACTATATAATAAACAATAAAATTAATGATATACACTTTAATGCATCCAAAATGATTTTCATACCCAAAGAAAAGGCAGAGCCTCAAAATCCGGATAGTTACAGACCCATATCATTACTCAATATTGATAATAAAATTCTAACATCTATACTGGCTAATAGACTGAAAAAAATAACGGACACAATTATTTCGAGTTAACAATCTGTTTTTTAACATCTAGGCAAACCAGTGACAATACACTAACACTGCACACGCTAATTTCATATGCTAATCAAAATAACCAAAATATATATTCACTAATTATACATGCTAATAAGGATTTTGATAGAGTCAACATTATTCCAAATCCTACCCTACTTTAACATACCCCAATAATTTATTCTAACCCTACAAATACTATACAACAATCCTTATACAACATTATATATAAATAAAAGATGGTCTAATAGAATTCAAATCAGAAATGGCACTCGTCAAGGGTGTCCTTTATCTCCCTTATTGTTCAACCTATATCTAGAACCTCTATTTTTAAACATCAAACAAAATGTATATCACTATGCCCCAGTAATATATAACACAAAAATTTCCTTGTCAGCCTTTGCTGATGACCTTAACATATATTGTACAACACCAACCACAGACACCAAAAAAATACTATATGCTATTGAAAACTTCACATCAATTTCAAACTATAAAATAAACCTTAAAAAACTAACATCTTCCCTTCAAAAACTCCGAAACCTTTCTCACTGCTACCATTGTTAGGTCAAATAACATCTAAAGAAAAGACTAAATATTTAGGAATTACATTCTCTACAGATAACAAAAATTTTTATCTTAATAATATCAAACAAAAGTGAAATCACATTCTACTTGATCTAAAGAGATGGGAAAATCTGAAACTACCACCATTAGCCAAAGTCTCGATTATCAAAATGAATATCTTGCCCAGATTTTTATACATGTTCATGTCCTCCCAGCTATTAATACCTAAGAATTTTTTTAAGAAAATTCACACTGAATTCGCTAAATTTATATGGGAACCAAAAAAATGCAGAATCACATATGATAAATTGATGACTCTGAAAAACAAAGATGGATTAGACCTAATAAATTTTGAAAATTATTATTCAATCATAAACGCCAATAGAACTTTAAGAATTGCAAATTACAATACGCTAGGAAATAGCTGGACCCCACATTGGGTAAAATTATGTTTTAAACATATTGAAAGCCTGAATATAAATCCCAAAACAATACTTTTCTTAAGCAGTAAAAACATTAAAGCATATAACCTATTGGAATTCCTTAAAAATTCTATAACATTAACACAAAATCTTTTTAAGTCAGTAAATTTCCTTCAACCCATGATGATACTACAACCTATTCACAAAAATCCTAACTTGAGAATTAATAACCAGCTACTAGACGTGAAAAAATTCCCACTTATAATTAATATAACATTACAAGATCTATACCCATATTTGAACTGTCCCACTCATGAAATAAGAAACCAATTGGGCCTTCCCAAGACATATTTGCTGATCTTAAGATAGATTAAAGAATTGTGTATTAGCTACCTTCAAGATATAAATATCAATAAAGATGACCTAATTAAATGTAACTCATTATGGCAAGCTCTTCTTCAACACAGTAAATTTATAACATGCTCATACAAAATGATCAAAGACCTGAAATTTCAAGAACACATACTCTTATCAAATTATTGGAAAGAAAAAATACCATCAGTAGAAAACCATAAAATAATACAAGCAATTAACCTAACAATAAAATCCATATCTCTTCAAAAGTTAGAATTTACCCAACTCATGATATATAATAATGCTTATTACACACGCCTTAGACTGCATAAATTTAACAATAGAAACTCCCAATTTTGCCCACATTGTAAAGATGAAATTGCTGACCTTTTACATATGTTCTGGAGCTGTAAATGTGTATTCAAACTTTGGAACTCCCTGAAAGTACAGCTACAAAAGATGGGATATCAATCATCAACGCTCACTTGGGAATTTACGATACTACATATTTCCCCAATTAACCTATCTAAAAGTCAAACAATCATTCTCATTAATATCTTCCTATTAATGAAACTTTACATAGTTACCATCTGGCTGACCCCATCTAAAATCTCATGGAATAACTTTAGGAACTCAGTGATAAAACATATATTAGCCCACAAATACATAATAAACAGACAAAATAAAAATCCCAATATTTTGAAAGGTTGGGAACAAATTTTCAATATAATACTTGCATAAAACATTGATTTTGGAAGACATTTACAACATACACAATAAAAATCATAACATTATATAGTATTATACGAACCTGATAGTACTAACCCTGGAGAAAACAACTCTTATCTCTTTCCATACTATTAAACTATGAAAGCATTCATGTAAATAGTGTAAATATGTTCTAAATATATTGTTGTTGTACCAGTTGTATATTACCTGTGTTTACTCTTGTGAAATGATGTATATTGAAAATAAACAATAAAGAAATATTACTGAAAAAAAATAAAGACCAAAACCCACAGATTTTTGAGAGCTATAAAAAAGAAATATGGACACGGAAAATAAAAAGATATCTGATCTGGTGCAATATTTATGGAAATTAAAATGCCAAACTAATCAATACAAAAAAAGCAGCTCCAAAGATATTTGAAGAGAAATACAGGCAATGACATCCAGATAGGGAAAAATTCACAGTACAAAAATAAGAATACAAAGAGGGAACATATAACAAGATATTCATAAGGTAGAAGAAAATAAATATAAAGTGAAGTTATGGAATACCTGCAAAGTGAAGGATTTAGTGTAGAATGTCTAACACAGGGTATGTCACAAAATGATAGAAGAATGTGCTCCCAAATTAAGGAGAAACAGGTGGAACAAGGAAACATCTGATCACTTGTCACATGATGATGCTCTGGAGCCTTTAGTAGGAAATAAGTACAAAAGTTCAGTTAGAGTTGCACAGCAAGGGAAGGAACAGGAAACAGTGGTAACTCCGATGAAGGTAATGATGTGGAGTGATAAGCCAATGAGTTTACATAAGAAGGAGCAACTAATGGCACAGGATGCAGCTGATGAGAATATGTCACAGGAAGATACTGTGGAAGTTTCTGTAGAATGCCCACAGGAAACAGAGAGCAAAGATTGCGCCCTCAGTTTAGAAGAAAATGATCAAAGGGAATAGTTGCTTGATTTAATAGAGATGGATAGACATATTAAGATCAATGAAAGAAATAAATTACAGAAAGTCAACAAGACTCCAAATGTTAGAAGTGTGATAAAATAGATCAAAACAGTAATCAAGACTATTAACAGAAAACCATGTGCTATAACAGAAATAAGTAGGATATATTACACTACAGCTAAACTAATAGCAGATAAACTCTTACTGCAGAAATACAGAGAAATAACGGAAAGGAAGGGAAGAAATAAAATGCTATAATGGAAGCATTAGTGATTCAGCGCATTATTTCACAAATTTGAAACAACATTTACACATCTGCAGTGACACAAGCCCTCATAAGTTTTGAAATGAGGTGGATGTGCATGGACATTCACTTTTATTGCTATCTAAACATGCTATGGCAGCTTTCCTACTAATTTTATAAGCTGTACACTATAGTCTTGGACAGTATATCCTAAATAATTGTATAAGGTAAAAAAATCAGCTATTTTCTAATTTGTGTAAAAGGGTTTCAAGTTTTTTGTGCTGATTGTCTTGCAACAAACTTTTATTTTTCCACCACGATAAGCCTACAGGTTTCTTCCACTTGCAAAGTTTTATACATATTAAATGCAAACTGGATCTAATTCCTTCATGCATTCACTGGTTATCACTGTAATACATAACTGGGGAATCTACCCTCCATGCCCTCATAGTTCTGTCTCATATTAATCTACTGCTTGAGTTTATTTTGCCTTAAATTCACAAAATGTGAGGCACATTGATCCAAACTTTATAACTGTTGGCCATTTTCCAAAACCATTTTGCTTCTTTCTGTTTTTTTTATATATATATAATATCCTCTAATTAAAACTTGAGTGAAGATATAGAAATGATTTACTTTCTTGCAATATTTTATTCACTTTTAATTTGTAAAAAAGGGTAACAAATTAAAAAAGTCTGAAGCAAGTTCATTTATGTGTTATTATTATATTTTATAGAGCTGTTCCAATACAGATTGCAGATATTTAGTGCTTGCAAATTATTGTTGTATTTGTGATTTTAGGACGGAGGTCAACAGTTGCAAGAAGGTATGCTGGACAACAAGACAGTAGTAAATTT
This sequence comes from Protopterus annectens, assembly GCF_019279795.1. Lineage (NCBI taxonomy): Eukaryota > Metazoa > Chordata > Ceratodontiformes > Protopteridae > Protopterus > Protopterus annectens. Next base: position 505,386,501 of record NC_056725.1, on the reverse strand, counting down.
TGACCTGAGACTGACAGATGTGGGCCAGGAAAGTGAGTTCTGTATTAACCAGTGCCTGAAAAACAACCAGGAAAGACTCCGAAAGAATACCAATTAGAAATCCAGCATATACCCAAACTTTGCTTAGAGAAGAGAAATTATGAATGAGAAATGCCCATCAATAATATTTGTTGTATTTTTGTCATGCAGAAACTCTTCTTTCTTATTAACTTGCAAAACATTCCATGTGATCCCTCTTTATTGAACCAAACATATTTGTTATACTTCTTTCTTATAAAACACACCTTCTCATTGTCATTGTGAATTAAAACAGCATTCTTGTTAGTCATGCAACAATTTCTGTTTACATATTGCTCATTAATGGTATGCTTTACGATGATATTATTGTTACCTTAGTGGCTCTTCTATCAAAGGTAGCCACCACTGTCAATATTTAAAACATTGTCTTAAGTTTAGATTAGGTATCACAATTTCGGTTTAAAACTGGTGTGCAGTTATATTTCTAACCATAAACAGTTCATTCGTGTTATTTTTAATTTATTTACAAGCATGATCAGACAGCAAAATTGTAGACATTATTCACTGTCAAGAAAATAAAATAAATAAGAAAAAACTTGTTTTCCTTTGCTTGGGATATACATTAAATGATACAAAACTTTTTCCTGTTGACTTTAGTTCTTTGATTGTGAATCTCATTAAATATTTGCTGCTGTGGGTTTTCACTCGGTAGTTTTAGATGGAACTTAACCTGATGAGCTGGACTGTGCAGCACTGAAATGGCTCTATATGGTTTATGTTTGTGTTGCTAGAAACTAGCATTTGTACAGTTGCACAATAGTGTAATTGTTAGATATATGACAAACATGCTACAACTCTGGAGTAGCTGAAGCTTCCTAAGCATGTATCATGAGGGTACCTGTTATTTAATCGACCGTCTTAAATGTCAAGTATTGGATGCTCGAATGGGGAAGTTCGAAAAATAGAAATGTCGATGCCACGGAAATTCAAATTCTTTCCCAGGGAAAGAATTTGGTTGGCTGTTTCCGTGGCTTTGACATTTTCTGTACTGTGGTGCAAAAGTTACGGATCAGGTTAAGGTAAATGTGTGAGTGTGACGGACGTTGGGGTTAGGGTACGGGTAAGGTAAGTGTGCAAAAGTGACGGACATTAGGGTTAGGGCACGGGTGAGGTAAGTGTACGATAGTGACGGACTTTAGGGTTAGGGCACGGGTAAGTTAAGTGTGCAATAGTGACAGACTTTAGGGTTAGGGCGCGGGTAAGGTAAGTGTGCGATAGTGACAGACTTTAGGGTTAGGGTACGGGTAAGGTAAGTGTGCAATAGTGACGGACCTTAGGGTTAGGGCTTGGGTTAAGGTTACTGGATAGATAGTTGTGTATGTAAGGTGCAGTGTAGGTTTATTAGGTTTTTGGTGTGCTTGTGTTGTGTGTGTGTTTTTCGGAACAGCAAATTTTTTCCCTGGGAAAAAAAATCGCTGTTCTGAGGTTTCGTTGTTGTCATATTTCAAACTTCCAAGTCAGAACATATGGTGTTTGAAATTTTGGAAGTCCGATTATATGACATAGACCCTATCATGAGACCTCTACTACAGCTCATACTGGTCAAGTAGCTGTATTCTCATTATCCTTAATTTAAGACGGTAAAGTTTTCAAACTAAAATATTTCTCTTTGTGCTTTGTAAATTACTGAGCAGTATTGGTACCATTGCACATAGCTGTGACCTGGAATACCTGGCATAGAAAGTGATCTGGGATGTTGAAGTGCAGATAAAGGCATGACGGCGAAAACTCTCATAAATCACCGTCATCTACCACGAGATGAAAAGGTTTCCTGACACAGGAATCCCATAAATGCCATGGATTTACCTACCAAGAATGAGTTTGATCAGAAAGCATGCTAAACATGTAGACCAAATTACAAGTAACATCACTGCATGTAGCAGGGAATCATGTCGATTCATGGTAGAAGGCTCAAAAACTCCATGCCAGAACTACTTTCGGCAAACAAAAGAAAACAAAGTTAGTTTTGCTGAGCAGCATTCAAACATTTAATGCTCAGTGACACTATCTGTGCTGATTTGACACGTTTTCATGTAACACATCCCTAGGTAGTAAAGGCAGAGACCGTGAGTCTTAATAAGGAGATGGGCATTATCATTACTTACATCTTGATGTTTGCTAAACATCATGATCAGGCAGACAACTATAAGAATACAGAAACATAATAGCAGTCAGTCTTGGTAAGAGTTAAACAAGAAGACTAACGTATCTGAAACCAGCATATCAGAAAATATGTAACATGAAGCACCTCTTTCTAAATGGTAAATACATCAATATGCAACTATCTTATATAATACATCAGTATACAACTATCTTGTCTACACACTTTAAGACATGAAGCATATAGCATAATAAAAACTTTGTCTCTTTTCATAACTGTCCATCATTTCTTTGACTGTCTTAATTGTCTAAAATCAACATAGAAGTTAAAGTTAAAGAGGGTAGTTTAATTCCTAACTTTCTTTCCATGAAGAGTTGAACTGTTGAGAGATTGGACCTTTGCACCTGGGCATCCTTATAGTCTCAAACTGTGAGACAATAACCCTCATAGCTATTACTGGTGTTCATTTTCATTAGATCATTTACTGTATGAATAATTATTTCTACCTGTTCATTTGACTGGGGTGTCATGGAAATACAGTTATGTATTTGAACTCTCACTTTTGTTCAAACCTTCAGAGCTCTCAGCTGATACATTCTATACAAGTGTCTTTATACAGTAGCATCAGGTGTGCCTACTTTTGAAAACAACTTCAGTCTACACATTACGTGGCACCTAGCTTAATTAGTTCAGGATATATGGAATAATAATCTGCATATATAAAATATTTGTTCCTCTGAAATGAAGCAACTCAGTGCTTACTCTGCTATGGCTATCCTGATATTGTATATTTCTTATCTTCTTTTGTTATTATAGTATGAACTGTATACATTACAAAGTATATCTTAATCTATCTGCACTGAAGTTCCAGGTCATGAGGGATTGGGATTTCTTTAAGTGTAGCATGTCCAGCAGCTCTGGGTTTGACATGGCCTTGTATGTTAAGCAGAGATCACCTCTGAGTTGACGATATGCGACAGAGTATAGGTGGAGATTTTTTAGACGGTCAGCATAGGGCATCTGCTTTAGGCCTGTGATTCTTTTAGTGAGGTATTTCTGCAGCCTTTCCAGTTGTTGCAGATGTCTTGTGAGGTACATACCAAATGGGGCATTGTATTCTATAATGGGTCTAATGAGGGATGAGTACAGTGGGACAATGATCTCCTTTTTTCTGGATGAAAAGCTCTTAGTGCCACATAGAAGGATTTCCTAACTGTTGTGGCGATGTGGTTATCGAAGGTGAGACCACTGTCCACATGTGTCCCTAAGTCTCTTATCACACTTTCGGTGTTTAGTGTACTGCCACCTATGTGGTAATTCATGGGTACATGTTTTTCCCAAAAGGGATAACTATACATTTCTTGGCATTGAGCTTGAGCCTATGGCTCTTGGACCAAGCATCTGTTTCTGTAAGGCCCTTTTGTAGAATATCCACATCATTTGGAGATTCAATAATGGCTCCCAGTTTGCAGTCATCTGCGAACTTTGTTAGCCAGAGTCCCTTAGTGTTGGCCTGTACTTCAGAGAAGTAGATGCCAAACAAGAGCAGTCCCAGGACTGAACCCTGAGGTACTCCACTTGTCACTTGTCTGGAGCTGGATTTGGAGTCGGCTACTTTTACAGTGTGGGTTCTGTCAGTAAGCCAGTTGGCAACCCATCGAGTGACATAGGGATTAATACCCAGCTTAGTAAGTTTATCTATGATTCCAGATTGGGGGATAGTGTTGAAGGCCTTGGCAAGGTCCAGATAGGCTGTGTGGACCACTTTACCCTTGTCCACGGCTCTAGAGACTGATTCAAAGAAGTCAATCAGGTTCAGGTGACAAAATTGGCCCTTCACGAACCCAAACTCCATGGGGTCCAGTGTTTGAAGGTTGCCAATGTCTTTGTTTATAAGTTCCATGATAATACGTTCCATGGCCTTGCAGATCAGGCTCATCAGACTGATGAGGCGGTAGTTCCCGGGATCCAGGGTGGATCCCCCCTTGTGGAGTGGGATAACTGTAACTGTGCACCACTCAGTGGGAACAAAGCCTGAGGTGAGGCTATGATTAAACATGACACTTAGGTGGGGTTCATTTTGTAGTTCATGTAGTACACAGCCTGGGATGTCATCTTGTCCCATGGAAGCAGTATTCTTAGCTTTGGAGTGTGCGTTTTTTACCTGTGTGGCCATTATTACCAGAATATAGCAATCTTTTGGTACTGAGATGGGCCCTTTAGGGGGTGAAGTTGGCACTGAATCGATCTGCTAGGATATTGGCAATATCCTTGGGATCATTATATTTAATGCCATTCTGTTGTAGCTCAGAGCAGATATAAGCATTGCCATTTAGATCCTTGACATAACTATAGAATGCCTTGCAGTTGTCTTTGGAATTTTTGGCAATTTTATTTTTGTAACTAGCTTTGGAGGATTTTATGAGGGATCTCAGCTTCTTACTGAGGCTGGTAAGGGAGTTTTTTGCATCCTGGGATTTTCCTCTTTTCTGCAACAGTTTCTTCCTTTTGTTGTAAAGTTTGTTTATGGCAAGGGACCACCAGATTGGCTTCCTTTTTTTTGGAAGAGAGCATATTGGTTCTATTGGGCAAGGCATGATTCATGCACTAGTGGATGTGCTCATACAGTGCCTTAATGTAGGATTCAGCAGTCAAACCTTCAGTTCCCATCTGCATGGGTGTCATGAAGTTTGTCAATTCTGACTTGAGTAGCATGAAGCTGGCTTTGGAGAAGTTTTTTATGGAGGTTTCCATACAGGGGGGTGGGGGTGGGATGTGGATGTCAAGGGTGTTTACCTTATGGTCAGACCTGACCAAGGAGGGGGTGACCATAGGTGTAGAGTATCGATTTCCCAGTCGATAATGACCAGGTCTAGGATATTGGAGCCCCTGGTGGGTAGTTGATTCAGGGCATTGGAATTTATGAATTCCAAGAACCGTTGGGAAAAGGTGCTGGTACATGAGTAGTTTTCCCAGTTAATGGCAGGGTAGCTGAAATCGCCCAGTATTAGGGTGTTTGGTTGTAGCTTAATATTTTCCAGTATGTTTAGAAAGGTTTAGTGAGAATCTTGGGGCATGGTGGGGGATCTGTAGCAAGCTACAATTTGGATTGCAGTCTTACCTAGTGTTAGTTGCACCTGGAGAATTTCAGATGCATTGTGTTGGGCAACTAGCCTGGTGGTGTGAATATCCTTGGTGAATATGGACACTCCGCCCCCTTTAGTGTTTTGGTCCTGGTTTGGTGGCCGAAAAGTGTGGTAAGAGTTGTAGCCTGGTATTGCAGGGGTGCTCTCTGGATCCTTGAACCAGGTCTCAGTTACTGCACATATATTGATGTTCTCCATTTTTAGGAGTGCCTCGAGAGAGTGCATTTTGAGGTTTAGAGTTCTAGCATTGAGTAACATTACCTTCAGATTTTGCATTCTTGTACCTGTTAAGGTGGTGGTTTTGTCCTTTGAACTTTGCTTAAAAAAGGCACTATAGGGGTGGCAAAAGCCTTAGCCAGTAACCTGAATCCCAGGAGCGACAGGTGCAGACCATCTCTGGCAAAGCATTGTGGTCTGTCGATCATGTTATCCCAGGCAGACAGATACTGGATCCCCTTTGAATGACACCAGAAGCTTAGCCAATTGTTGAAGTCAATCATTTTGTCCTTATAGTGTGGTATCATTCTGGGCAAAGGCGGGATGCTACTCAGGGCTAGGGTCATACCTGCCTGAGCCACATGATCCCAGAACTCTTCCATGTCTCTTTTCATGTAGTCCAGGGAGGTACATCTCAAGTCATTCACTCCAACACAGACAATGACAGATTCATATTTGTACTTGTAGAGTGACTTGAGTGCATCCATTATGTGGTGGATCCTGGCACCCAACAGGCAGCTGACTGTAATTTTCTCCTTGTTCCTGGTGAGTGGGACATCAGTATGCCTGACTATAGAGTCACCTATGACTAAAGTGTTGGGTACTTTGTCCTGCCTTAGGGGCTGTTGTTGGGTGGCACACTGGTGTTGCGAGCTATGTGACACTTTGGTTGTGATTGGTGTTTGTTTGTGTTTCAGCTTTGGAGGTCCTTCTTGCTTGAGCAGGTTACTGTTAAGGGTCTCCACATATGTGGGTGTAGTGTTGCTATATGTGGGTGTTGGTGGTGTGGGTTTAAAAGGGATATGTGTTGCTTGTGGTGTAGTGTGGGTGTTAACCTTCTCCACTTGAATGTCTAGCACAATCTTGTGTGACGAGAGCTTTGCTTCCAGTTTGGCTATGTAAGTGCATCTCTCGTAGATAGTAGTGTTGTGTGGTAGGAGGAGAGGGTTGTCTGTGTACATGAGGCAATTGCTGTATTGCCCCAGTATGCCCAAATTCACCAGGTGGACAGGAGAAATCACCGGAAGCTGACTCTTAGACATGCCTGGTTTGGTGCTTTTTTTTTGTAAGGTACTTTGCAATTATAGACTGTTTAGTGCCTATAATTAATTTCTCCTTATTAACAAGGACAGTTGAGTGCTTGTATCAGTTTAAGACTTCCTAGTGCTTTCCAGTAGGTTTTAAAGCAAGTGCTAGTCACAGGGATGCTTAAAGGTAAGATGAAAAGAAAGTATCCTAAACACTGCAATGTGCACTAGAGGAGTTAGATTTGAAATTAGGCAACTTAAGTTTTACCTGTCTAAAAGTTAAGTTTTAGTGGAGAGTCACTATTTTTAAAACAGCAAGATAGATTGAAAGGGGGTGGTCACTTTTGTATTATGATGCTATGGAATACAGTAGGATGGCCAATAAATTTAAATAGTTGAAGGAGAGTGATTTCACAAAATGATAATTTTGTGCTTACTCACACAAGCCAGTAAAAACAGAGAGGAAATGAGATATGTGGTAAAATTAACATAAGGAGAGGGCAACTAGAAAGACAGTGGTGTTTAAGAACACTCTGATGTTTTTACCCATCCTCTCATTCTGACTTCTATCAGTATCTGCACTTCTAATTCAGTGTCAGTACATCCCTGAAATTCATTTATTTTTCGTATGTCATTGGTAACTGCGGCATCATCCAAATCATTTTTAGTTCTTCTTCAGGTATATTCTCATTCTGCATTAGTAAGTATGTTCAGCTTAATGTATCTGCTAGATGTAGTTACTTTTCTGAAGTGTATATCAGTTTCAGGACATACTTCTGCAGATTAAGCAACATGTTTTGTAATCTCAAAGATGCCTTGTATAAAGAATTTCCTAATATGCTATAACAGGGTTTATAAGATGTCTTTTCTTGTATTTCTTTGCTATAAATATATCCAAAGAATTTCCCACATCTATACACTGCTTCTAACAGTCATTTCTGTACTTGGGCATCTTCTCTTTTCTGTATCTTTAATTAATCCAAAAACGACAGCCAGGAAACCAAACTCGAAACCAAGAATTCTTTATTGTATGCAAATCTCCCAGTAAAATGTCCATTACCACAGAGCAGTAATGGGCTTTTTGCTGGGAGATTTGCATACAATAAAGGATTTTTAGTTTCGAGTTTAGTTTCCTGAATGTCATTTTTGGATTTATTATTAGTTATACTTTCCAGTTCCAGTGATGTCCTCCAGTTTGGTGTTATTGTATCTTTAATTACATTAGATTCATAGGGAACTGGTCTATTTTCCAGTAAGATTACAGGCCCCACATCATAATAATTTGCATCCAATTATCATATTTGATATATTGATATTTCAACATATGGCTGTAGTCACCAGTTTTCTGATCATTTCAAAACTATTTTCCTTTACATAGCTCCATTTTCAGACTACATCTTGCTCCAACAGTTTTCTAACAGGCATAGATATTATATACATTTTATGCAGAACTCTCATAGAAACCCTATACAAGCATGTTAATAGCAGCATAGTGGCAGCTGTACCCACTAGGAAGATGAACAAAACTAACTCAAAAAACAAGCCACCCTGGTGGAATCACAACATCAATAGGCTGTATAATAGAAGGAAAAAATATGGCAATTATGAAGTATAGCACCCAGTGGGATAAAAGTACTGTCATCAAACTAAACAAACAACTCTGGGGACAAATAAAGTCTACCAAACCAGATTTCAGGTAAATTTGGCCTTCCAGACCAAGGCCAACCACAAGGCATTCTTTAGCTATGTCTGCAACCTCAAAGACAATACACAATTGTGTGCAGAGCAAATTGCTAATGGATCCACCTATACTGAGCCAGAAGATTCATCAAACCTACTGGCCAACAAAGTCAGCTCCAGCTTTACCCAACTCTCCCCCTAAACCTCCACTCAGGAAATACTATCAAATATAACTCCCTACTAGCATTAGAGAGCAGGTCCTTCATGCTCTCTTTAAGGCCAAGAACATTGCATCAGTGAGCCCAGACAACATCCAAGGATGCCTTCTAAATAGCATGAAACATGACCTATCAGGGCCTGTGGAATTAATATTTAGCTGTAGCCCCTAAATAGGCTTCATGCCTCATGAATGGAGAACAGCAACAATCATCTCTCTGCACAAAGGTGAGCCATCTACAGACCCTGGAAATTACAAATCCATAAGTCTCGCTAGTCTCATACTCAAAACCATGGAAAGAATTATCATGGAAATGATCAAAAATAACACAGGAAACCTCCAGACATGGGACCCAACCCAGTTTGATTTCCTCAAGGGTAGGTCATGTCTACTCAGCCTGGTGAACTTCTTTGAGGAGGTACCAAAGCAATGCATTAATACATGAGGGCAAAATGGTTCACACTGCCTACCTTGACCTGGCCCACTTGGGCATTGTTCAGAAACTCAAGAGGTTAGGTATAAACCCTTACGCCACCCACTGGATAGCCAGCTGGCTCACAGACAGGACCCAGAAAGTTAGAATTGGAGTCTCCACCTCTACAAAGAGGCCAGTTACAACCAGAGTCCCTCAGTGATCAATCGTGGGACTGCTCCTTTTTGGCATTTACTTCTCTAAAGTCAAGGCCAATGTCAAGGGCCTCTGGCTGATCAACTTGCAGATGATTGCAAGTTAGGAGCAGTCATAGAATCACTCACTGACTCAAATATTCTCCAGGAAGGGCTGACACTGACAAATGACTGGTGTCAGATCCTGGACTAAAACTAAATGTCAAGAAATGCATAACAGTATCTTTCAGAAAATCAGTAACTATTATATTGACAACACACCCCTAAGAGCTGACCCAGTATTCAGAAACTTGAGAACACACACAGACAGTAATCTAGCCTTTGACCATAATATGTATACAGCAGTGAGGAAATCATTGTATGTTGTGAAATTTATAAATAAAAGCATATCATCTAGTTCCAAGGATGTCATTGTTCCACTGTATTTGGCATTCATCAGACCTATCACTGAGTGCAATGCCCCCTTTGGTATGTACCTAACAGGGTACATCCAACAACTGGAACTACCACAGAGGTTGCTCACTAAAAGAATACAGGGCAAGGCTCTATCCCTGTATTCTGCCTCCTACAGGCTGTTGATGGGAGATCTATGCTTCGTATATGAGGCTTTTTCATACCCCACCATGAAGGACCACATGTATTTCTGAAAAACAAACAGCACCAGAATTACCCATTCTAAAGACTTAAACCTTGCCTGTGATAAATATGACTTGCTGGAGAAACAGATATGGATCCCAGAGACTACCCCTTCTCTGGAACAGGTTCCCCATCCATGTGAAGCAGAGTTCCTCCCTAACCCAATTGAAGTGTAACTTAGTTCAATGGGGAACAGGAAATTCATCCCTAATTTGGCACCTGTGTCTATAATGGACACAGACAGCTTGTAAATGGTTCGTCTCCCAGGCCCCTGCTTGTAAATGTTTTATTTTCCAAGCCCCTGCTTAGACTTATCTAGGGTACCAGAACTTGTCAACAACCTGATTAACCACTATCATTTACCCTTCTCTTACCTCACTATCCTTAACCGCTTTTTAACAAGGCGCCTCGCCTTTGTAACTGACCTATGTTTTTTTTTTATATGCTGCTGTTATTTTTTTCCCAAGATGTGATGTATCTTTATATTGTATTTAGAACTCAACTATCTTCCTTTTTTGCATTAACAATGTTCATATGTCTGTTATGTACCTGGAGCTTTTCTCCCCGGGCCTCCGCTGAAAATGGACATGTATCCAGTCGGACTCTCCCGGTTTACAAATGTAAAATAAATAAATAAATACAATTTGGGATGCATGGCTAGGCTTAAAAGGCATTTGTGGTTGTTAGCCTAGTACACACCTGTGAACCTATGAACACTATATACATATTAAGTAGAAGCTTTGAGAAATACTGCATTATTCTTTGAACTCTAATTGTTTGATTATTTTGTTTCTGTAGCATTTGTTCTACTGCACTGACTTTTTGTGAGTCTGATTTCATTTCTGATATTCAAATACGTTGGACCTTCTACTCTCATTTTACACTTGCACTTATTTATTTTAGATTTAATTTAAAGTTGTGCTGTCTCAGTCTGTTTATTAACTGTATCATCTATCACTTTTTGCTGCTGTTCATCATATACTGATCACTGCTGCAGTAGCCTAAGCTATATGGGCTACATCCTGCTAAGGATATAATAGCCATCCAGTTTCCAAAGCTTCAGGGTACCTTCTATGCACCCAAAACATTAAGCAGCTTAAGCTGAGCTGGCTAAAATACTGATTTGTGTGCCAAGCGCTTCTGAGCTTTTCTGCCACCAAAAAGAGTGCTCCTCTGTAGGTTTTAAAGGATAGATGGCAGGCTTGTCCTAGTTCATTGCTAGGCCGATAAGCTTCCTTTGAGGAAAAAAAACCTTCATAAATATTTTTTTTGTTTAAACTTACTTTCCTGCTTAGAATAGCATTCTTAAGTACAAATAAGTGTTTTTATTGACTGTCATATAACATTACTGTACTTTTAAATGGGAGCACACTTTTGTTTCTGACAGTTTAAAAGTTATTTTAAACATTCTAAAACTTTTTTTTTCCTGTGGAGAATTTTAACTAGGCAAAGTTACTTTTAAATACTCTTTATATTTTACCAGCTTGTTATGCTTAGTTTCTCCAGGAAAGAGGCACCATTTTTGGCTTGGCCATGTTAAAAATTACCCGTCCCATGATTAGTCCTTCTTCCACCTACACAAAAAAAAAGTTAAATAAACAGCATTTGTCATTACAGCAGGATAATAATTTGCCTCATCCACAGTTGGGTGACTGTGTTGTGGTCAAAGCTGGTTCCTTAGATCACTCATCTTTTTCCCTGGTTCCCTTTGGTGTTGTTCATTCGGCTACCTCTGGGATAGATGCAGGATTTTTGCCTCAGATTTCTGATTCAAGCTCTGAGTAGAGAATCGTATCTGAATCTCCTCAAGAGGAATTCTCTTTCTCTTTCTCATTTTCTGAGATTACTTCCAGAATGCGCTAATGTTTTCAGTGGGAGAACACTGAGGTTTCTCAGTCCCTCAGAAAATACTATAAAATGCTACAACTGGAATTCCCAGAACCTCCTCCCATCCCCATGCTGTCAGCACTGGAGAATGTGTTTGCCACAGCCTGTGGCTTCTCTGGTAACCAGCCTGCTGCACCTAAGAAAGCAGATAGAATGTACAAAGCTCCTTGTTTTGTTTTTGTTTTTTTTTTTTTTTTTATATACACTCATCCCAGACCTGTCCCACTCTCTATAGCTTTAGTTAATCCAGCTGCTGCCAAGCATTTTATTAATTCTAATCCTTCCTCTTCAGAAAGGATGCTAAAACAATTGATAAGTTGGGGAAAAGGTGTATACGTCTGCAACTTTGATTTTTAGAATTTTGAGTTGTCAGGCTCAAATTTTAAAGTTTATTCTGACTAATTGTAAAAGTATGGGGAAAGTTTAATCATCTTTGTGTGGTTTAGTTTCTTCCATTTCTCAGATCACTACTCATTGTTTGAAGTGTGTTTATGACTCTGTAGATACTACATCCCAGGCTGTGGCCATTGGTACTGTGTTGAGTAGGTTTGCCTGACTGCATTCTCAGAACCACCCAGAAGATATAAAAACTATATTTTAAATTCTTCTTTGGATACAGATTTAGTTTTTGGACCATCTGCTGCAGAGATTATCAAAAATATGATGAAAAAGGTAAGCTAATGCAGGAAATCTCTCAGATTTTTCAACCTTCCCTTTCTCAATTTTTCAAAATATTTTCTGCTCCCTTGTTCAGTTTTGGCAAGAAACAAAATAAACAGTCTCAGCACAATGGTGGAATGCAGACATTTAAAAACACTGGCAGGGAGGCTCTAAAAGGAAAGCAGGAATCTCTCAAAGCAAAGTACAACCAAATAAGGCAGAATGACTATATAAAGGGCCTTTTCCCCATTCCTACCTTGGCAGCCCCTTATCCCTTCTGGAAAGTCTGAATCCCAATTTCTCTCTTTGTCAATAGATTGTTTCAGAAAAATTAATTCTGAGGCCGATTCAGCAAGGTCACAGGTTACAGGGGGCAATAGGAAGAAATTCTTCCTTTCCAGAGAATCATTCCACATCCACCAGACCAAACCCATCTGTTTCCTCCTGTCCTACAGTGCATGTTGTCTCAGGGGGTAATAGAAACAGTTCTTCCTTTCCAGTGGGAAAAAGATTTTATTCCTAGATTCACAGACTCATAGATTGTTACTAGGCTAATGACCTGGGGGGGGGGGGGGCGCTTTCTAAGCCTAGCCAAGTTTTCCCAAAAGAATTATTATGTTCTGTATCCAAATAGGACAGTGAGGGCCAGGCATTTATATGCTACCTCTGTCCATAAGGGACATGGGTGCCAGGCCCAATGTAAATTTCCTATCCTCCATTCACAGGTCTAGGTTGCACTTGAACTGGGTAATAGAAGAACTCAGCTTCACATGGATAGGAAGCCTGTTCCATAGGAGAGGCAGTCTGTGGGACATATATCTGTCTCTCTAGCAGGTTCTAGTTAAGTCACAGACAAAATTCAGGTCCCCAGACCTTGCATTTCTGGTCCTGTTTGACTTCCGAATATGCGAGAGATTCATAAGTGTGGGGTTTGCAGATGCTTTGTAAGCCAGGCATGCCTCAAAAATCTGTAGGAGACTGAGTAGAGAGAAAGAGCTTTAAGACACTTTGCATAAGGTAGGTTTGTTATGCCTTGTATTCTTTTTGTAAGGAACCTCTGAGGTCACTTTTGTTGCTGCATATGCCTGCTCAGGTATATATTGAAGGGAGCATTGTACTCTATAACTGGTCTGATAAGAGCAAGGTACAGTGGAGTATTGACCTCTTTGGACCTAGATGCCATACCCTTATTTATAAGTTCAAAAATTCAAATGTAAATATAAATATAAGTTCAAGAATGTGTTAAGTACCAAAAGAAAGAATATGGCTGGAGATCGTCTGAATTTTTTTTTTTTCGAAACCAGAACATAGTAGTGCCCAAATTCAAAATGCTTTCACTTCACAACCTATTACCCCCTACTTCCTCATTTGAGATTTTTGGTAACCTTAGATTTAAAAGATGCTTCTCATCGCATTCCTATTCATCCAGACTTCAGGTGTTTCTCAAGGTTTTGTGTGTCTGGATCCCATTATCATTTCTCTGCCTTACCCTTTGAGCTATTCACTGCTCCAAGAGTGTTCACAAAGTACTGAGCTCCTGTCATGGCCCATTGCAGGCTACATAACATCTGTAATTTTACATATTTAGATGACCTACTTATCTTTTCAGAGTCTTTTTCAAAGTGTTAGGAATGTCAAGTTTGAGTGAGAAATCTCATACGCAGTCTGGGATTTCAAGAGAACATTTAAAAGTTATTTTTTTTTCCTGATTCAGTCTCATAAGGTTGTTTTGCTGTGGCATTCACACCTTGGTACAAAGAGACTTTCTTCCACAGGAAAATGTAGATCTATATTTAGCTCTATTCCAGGGGTTTTCCACTCAGACTTTGGTCACTGCGAGATCATATCTTAGGATTCTGGGTCTCATGGTATGTATGATTGTCATGACACCTCTTGCAAGATTCCATATGACAAAGATACAGTGGTATCTGAAGTCTCTTTGGTCCCAGCACTAATCCCTGTTATCTTTTCAGATTCCAATTCTAGGATTTACGTGAAGAGAAATCCATTGATGGAGACACAGAATATCCCTGAGTCCAGGTCCCCCCTTCTCTACTCCTGCTCCAAAGCAGTCAGTGAACACAAACACCATGGATTTTGCTTAGGGAGCATTGGCAAGGGGGATAAAAGTGCAAGGTGTCTGGGACAACAGAGACAGACACACGTGCATAATCATAAAAGAGTTGCTTGCCCTTATCAAGGCACTCAACTGTCTGAATCCCCTTTGGTCCCCAGGACCACTTCAAGTTGTTACAGACAATGTCACAATGATGTTATGCATAAACAAGCAAGAGGTAACCAGATTTTACCCCATATTCAAAATTGCTATGTTAGCATGGAATTCATTTTTTTAAGAGAAGCTAACATCATCAGGTTGACTTGAGTTTATTAACATGGAAAACAGATTTACTTACTGCTCTGACATCTGCAAGAGGGGTATTTGAATTGTAAACTCTTATGGTGGGTTAACGCTATCTCATTTTCCACAGATACAGGGTTTCTTTGAGAACTGATCTTTCTTTCATGCCTAAAGTGGTATCCAAGTTTACTTTATGCCAAACTATCCATTTCTCTGTGTTCTTCCTTGAACCTAAAAATGAGGGAGAAAGAATACTTCATATCATGGATGTCCACAGACAACTTGGGTACTATCTTGACAGACAGTTGTTCATCTCTTGTGAAGGTAAAAGGAAGGAACAACTTGTATCAGAGCAGACTATTTCCAAATGGCTGTCAAACACTATTATCTTTTGTTATTCACATCACAACAAAATTATTCCAGGCAGGGTCAAGGCACACTCTACTTGAGCCTTGGTTTCATCTACGGCTTTTTGGAAAGGGTTGGACTCTAGAAGAATTCTCAAAGCAGAAGCTTTGACTTCTGTATATATTTTTTTACAAAGCACTAAAAGCTAGATTCCTTTTCCAGGTACATGTTGAGCTTTTTTAGGATCATTCTTTAGGGACTCTTGAACACTTCTCCTTCCACCTCTCAGTTATTCTAAGCTATGGTAATCTACCCATATAGCTTAGGCTACTGTAGCAATGATCACATAATGAACATCGTACAGCTGTATGACTTGAACTTACCATAACAATAGATGATAGAATGAGCACTGCTGCAGTAGCTGCTCCCTCCCTCCACCCCCCTTGTTTTTAGAGTGTGTTTTTTTTTTATACCAGGGTGTGGACATTTATGTTTTGTGTTTCTAGCAAAGTCCTTTCAGGGCCCAGCCTCCCTCTTTCTGTTGTCAGGAAACCTCAGAAGGGTTTTGTGTTTAAACTTGCCTTTTAGTCAGCCCAGCTTGAGCTGCTTGACAGTTTGGGTGTATGGAAGGTGCCCTGAAGCAGTTTTACTGATTGCTCTGACCTCTGAAAGAAGGGTATCTGAGTTGCAAGCTCTTATGGTGAGTCAACCCTGCCTCATTTTCCATAGGGACAGGGTTTCTTTGAGAAGTAATCCTTCTTTTATGCCTAAAGTGGTGAGTTTACTTTAAGTGAAACTATCCATCTCCCCATTTTCTTTACTGAATCTAGATATGAGGGGAAAGGATACACCGTACCTTGGAGGTCCACAGACAAATCAGGTGCTATCTTGACAGAACTATACATCTCAAGTCTTTGAATCAATTGTTGATTTTTCATGAAGGTAAGAAGGAACAACCAGTGTCAAAACAGGCTATTTCCAAACAGTTGTCTAAGGCTATTACCTTTTGTTATACTCACCATAACAAATCTATTGCTAGCAGGGTCAAGATCCACTTTACCATTGCCTTGGATTCATCTGTGGCATTTTGGAAATGGTTATATCCTAGAAATATTCTAGAAGCTGCTACTTGGTCCTCTGTACATACTATTACAAATCACTATTAGCTTGGTTTCTTCTGTAGATCCAGATAAAGTTTTGCTAGGACTATTCTCCAGGGGTTCCTGGATTCTTCTCATTCTTCTTCCCAAATGTAGTTAGCTAAGGTAATCTACCCATATAGCTAAGGCTACTGCAGCAGTGATTAAAGTGAAGAACATAGATGTTCAAATGATCACTGCTCCAGTAGCTGCTCCCTCCCCCCATTCCCCTTGTTTTTAGGGTGTGTTTTGTTATGCCAGGGAGAGGACATTTATGTTTTGTTGTTCCTAGTATTGTCATTTCAGGGTTCAGCCTCACCTTTTCTGCTGTCAGGAAAACTCTGAAGGGCTTTGAACCCAAACCTATCTTTTAGTCAGCTCAGCTCAAGCTGCTTGCCAGTTTGGGCTTGTGAAAGGTGCCCTGAAGCTGTGGAATCCGAGTGACCACTATATCCTTGGCAGGATATAATCTATATAGCTAAGGTTACTAAAGCAGTGATCATTTGAACATTTACAGTTATGGTAAGTTCAACTTATGCAACTGTACTTTCTTTTAAATGTGTGGAGACCACATACATTTTAGCAGAAGCAACCAAGATCATGTAATCCTTTCCATCTGATGCATATATGGTGAATTGTAGTAGTTAAATCTGAATGTTCTGGTCTTTTATTATTCCAAATTATATTATGCCAACTTTGAGGAGGTTGAGACAGACAGTGAGTACAGGTTTTATCCTCCACAATGATACTGCTGCCGATGCTTTAGCTGGCAGAACCAGCAATATGGAGTTTGAATTTCACCAGTGCAACTAGTTAATATGCAATGGGGGACTGGTCTTAAGAATGTATAGTAAATGTGCACTGCTGCCTTAGCTAATAACCAAGGTGTGCCTCATCTAAAAGAATGTTATACATTTACAGTTAAGAGTTATAATCACAGGCTTACCAGGATTCCACCCACCCCGTGCCTTTCACTGAACTCTTACCAACAATAATTATAACCTGGCCACAAATATTTTGAACATACACACATGCACGCACAACACAACACAGTATTTTTCAAAACAGGCAGTAATAACAACTCTTTACCACCTCCAACAACCACTTCCCAATCATATGATATCACTGCCAGCAGATGCCTAAAATTAATAAAGAAGAATGACCCTTAACATTTATCCTTAAAACAGCCGAAATTTTAAATAGTTAAATGGTAACAATTAGCTCTGGCTAATTACCCTTCAAAGGGCTGACACCGTGCAGTTGAAAAAACACCAGGAAAATGCAAAAAAAAAAATAAAAAAATAAATAAATAAATAATTAAAAAAAAACTTTTAACCTAAAGTTAAAACATTTTCTTTACAAAAACAAAAAAACCCCGCCAAAAAACGCTTAGGAAGAATCCAGGCAGATGATTGTTTTTAGCATAAACGAAGTTCAATAGCCGCTATTCATCCAAAGAACTTCTTTAGGAACATACAAATCAGAATAACACTTTACATCTTTAAGTAATCAATACAATTAAACCTGTATCCGATCAATTGTGGAAAAACAATTAATAATGCAAAACAATTAATATACTTAAAATTAACTATTCAGACTCCTAATAAAACTTTAAAGCTCAATAAAAAATAGCAAATAAAAACACTAGTCAATAACAAATTTCTAAAAAATGTTATACTAAATAACCTGAGTAGATACTACCTCCTAATTTTAGGTCTATTCTCTTTTAAAAAACATTTAATATTAACTGTGTCATTTAAACCACGGGGCTGATGTGAGGCTAACCGAAGCTGCCAATGTGCCTCCCTTTTCTCAACATAATTTCTATAGCTACCTCCATGAGGATCCGGACTAACTACTTCTAAAATTGAAAAAAGTAAACTTTTTCCAGTTAATGCAAACCTTGGAGTGTTTGTACAAAGCATTATTTTCATTTTTTTATTTTTATAGCATAACAATGCTCTCTTATTCTTTTCCTTAAACTCGTTGTGGTCATTCCCACATAAAATGCAGGACAGGCTGCGCAAAACGCAATGTACACTACACCAATGGTTTCGCAATCACATCTTTCTGGAACTGTTATTGTATGTTCTAAATCTGCTACACAAATAAAAGTACCCTCAAGAATAAATCTACAGACATTACACCCTAAAAATCTATACATACCCCTAGGTTTATTTGTAACACTGGAAACATTATTTGTATTTTCATTTTCCAACATTTGTTTAATACAATTGAATTTCCTATGCACAAAATTTGGAGTTGTACCCAACACTTTTGCCACTTCACCATTGTCTAAAATATGAATAGTGAACTCTTACCAACAGTAATTAAAACCTGGCCACAAATATTTTGAACATACACCCATACACTCACAACACAATACAGTATTCTTCAAAACAGGTAGTAATAGTAACTCTTTACCACCTCCAACAACCACTCCCCAATCGTATGATATCACTGCTACCAGATGCCTAAAATTAATGAAGAAGAATGACCCTTAACATTTATCCTTAAAACAGCCGAAACTTTAAATAGTTAAATGGTAACAATTAGCTCTGGGTAATTACCCATCAATGGGCTGACATCGTGCAGTTGAAAGAACATCAGGAAAATGCAAAACAAAAATTAAAAAAAAAAATAATTAAAAAAAAATCTTAACCCAAAGTTAAAACATTGTCTTTACAAACACATATGTACACAGTACTGAACTTGCACAAGCACTAAGTATAAAAAATAATGTTCTGAAAACATTAATTATAAACTAACTTACTAAAGAGATAAATAGTGTATTCAATGTGTGACTTTCAAAATCACAACAAATTTGCATTGATCAAAAGTTGAGCTTTTCCCAAGGACATGCTTCATGGGGCAAATCCAGTATCCAAGAAGCAACCCAATTAACAGTCTGTCTCTGCTTGTTTATGTCCCAAACATATTCTCCTGTGGCTCGACAAACCAGTAACCTAAACGAAGAATTGAAACAATACTGATAGCAGCCACAAATCACCAAACTTGCTATAAGCACTCAAAAAAATGTAGAATCAAAGTGTGTAAAAACACAACTTTATTTTTAGCGCTTTCATCAGAATATAACAAAGACTTCTTCAGAATACTAGAATCAATGACCACATAAGACTTAAATACTCTCATTCAATCAGTCATGTGATAAAATAATCCAGTAAAAGCCCAACTGATACATTTAAAAACACACAAGGTAAACTCTCTTAAAGACATAAAACAAGAAATAATGTATGTTAAAACTACTGCATATTAAATAACAGCAAAGAAAGCTGAAACCAACATTCATTGTGCCTAACTTTACTAAAGTGATAAAAGTAACTACACCCTATATGAGCGCAGTTTTAAAAAACTGACTAAAGAAATACCATCATTTAACCCAGGTGCACATAGGGCATTCAACCTAATCTGCCAACATAACTCTTTAAAATCTAGCCTTCCCAAGGTCCTCCTCTGGGGTCCTGTGGGACTTTTTCAATGACAACAAATTTGAAGCAATGTGAAGAATTATTCTCAATATGCCTATGTAGTGCACTCTTTTTGTTTATTTTTGATGTCTCTAGCATGCTCATACATCCGCTCTTTAAGTTTTCTCTTGGTCTTGCCAATATAAAAATCAGAACAAGCCTCACACAAAGCTGCATAAACAACTCCCACAGTGTCACGAGTAAATTTTCCTGCTATTTTGATGTAAAAATGATTTATTTTAGTCTTATTTACCAGTTTAATTAGTGAACATTGAGAACAAAATCCACATTTTTTCATAGACAGTCACCATGAACAAGAAAAATTAACAGTTCACAAAGTCTACATTTGTTCTTTTGTTACTAGGTTTAGTTGTTGTTTGTCTTTTGTCTTTTTCTGGTTAGGGGTCGCCACAGCGGAACTCCGGTCCACTAATGATTTGCAGTTGTTTTTTTTTTATGGTATCGAGTTGCCAGCCCGACGCCCAACCTTCAGCAAAAGCACACCCATTCAACGCATGTCTTTTGAACGCCCACTCAACCACAGGGAGGACATGCAGACTCCACACAGAAGGAACTCCCAACCCAAGCCGAGAATCGAACAGGAGAACCTCTTGCTGTGAGGCAACAACACTACTGCTGCACCACTGGGGCATTATTACTAGGTTTAGTGTAGATCATCAATTTTTATCTTACATCTTAAATAAGAATTGGCATATTTTTCAGGGTTTTGATGGAATTATGGAAAAATTGGGCTCTAAACCTAGTATTGTTTTTAGAAAATGGTATACGCTCAAACAGTTGTTAAAAAAGAAAGGACAATGTACCAAGAAAGAAAAGGCTATAGGAATGAAAAAATGTGGATTTTGTTCTCAATGTTCACTAATTAAACTGGAATTAAGAATAAGTTATGGCATTTCCTTTGCAAGAAATATGCATAAAGTACAGAACTTGTAAACAAATTGAAAATAAGCACTTAGATGATGTTCATAAAATACTAGCTATTAACTAACTACTAACTAGTCTCTAACTAGCCTGACTGTAGTCCAGATATATGTAACCTGTCCTGGGACCCAGGTGACCTAGGTTTAATTAGTAGACCCAGCACTGGAGAAGCCAAGCAAGGAGGGGAGGAAGAGTGAAGGAGATGGTCTACTCACAACTCCAGGGGGTTGGAGAAGGGTTACATACACTATTTTCCCTGGTGGAGACCAAGGAAGCTACCACTCATGTTCCAAAGGAAAGGTACAGATGCTTGGAGCGAACACCCATTACAGAAGTGAGGGATGGCTTCTGTGCTGAGTGTATACAGGAGGTTACTGCACAGTGGGATGTGAAACAAGTAAAAAAAAAACTGAGCCCTTCCGATGGCTGCCTACATGATGGCATCTCCCAGTGATGGGAAAGAAAAAAATCCATTGATCAAGAGGGGGCTGTTGACTGGCAAGTAGTGGGGGCAAAGTGATGGCAAAGCAACTGATTAGTCTTTAATTAAAGAGACAAACTGTGTCCTTACTATCTTGGTTTTAAAATCAGAATTCATTCTTTAAGAGTCCTTACAGGCAAGTGATCAAAAGCTGAGCTCTCTCTAAAGTGTATCTTCCAGCAGGCAGATCGAGTAACAGAACTGCAGTAGCTATCCTAATTAATAGCTTGTCTCTGCTTATTTAAATAAAAAAGGGCTTACTGTGGCTTTTGCTCTGATTCAAACTTTGAAAGATGCTTCTTATTTCCACCATTACATGTTTAAGTGGGAAGATTAAGATTTGGCAGATGGAATCAAAATAATAATGCTGGTGCTGTTGTCATAAAAAGTGAGGTCTCAGAAATGTGTACCTTCTTAGTGGTACACGAGGTGTGCCTTCATCTGCTAGAATATCTGCTTAGTACCACATATGGAAAGGAATTCAGCCTTCGACACAGATGAGACCACTTCCTCAACCATAAACAACAGGTAATGCTCTCTTTTAATCAGATTATTCAGATCTTGCAGAGCAATATGCATGTAAATCTTGTCTAAGTTCACAACAGTAGTCATACTATTTACCCATTCTATTGGCTTTAACTGTAGATGTACCCTTGAGACCTACTAATACTTTTGTGCTGCACGTATTATTGCCATAACTTTGGGGTGTATTTGAATGTAGTATTCTGCTGGATAGCTCCCCGACCCATAAAGAAATCAGCATAAGCATGCAAGACATAAATGCTATGGCTTTCCATCTTTTACATTATGGCTTTGCAGCTGTGCATCTGTTCCTGTACCCATTTATTAGATGTTTGTATCCTGTGAATATATTTTACTATTCCCAGCTTTTTACCAACCAAATTACAGTAAATATTAGGATGTTATGTGATCCTATCTCGCCTACATTCTGTACTGATGGGCTCGGAGCCGATCCCTCAGCTCCGACTCGGCACGCTTATGCTATAGAGCGAGGCCTCTTATTGGCTGAGCTATCTTTATCCCAGGATGCACCACCACTAATCCCCCAGATCTCGTTTGCCGCTAACAAGCTTAGACGTGGTCTCAACTTGGCTGGGCTAAGTACTATTTATTTAGGCTTTTTCCTGTCACAAATTTCCTTACTTTGAACCCAAAAGCTGTTTTAACAGCTATTGTTGTTATATGAGTGTGATTGGTTAATTTCTGTTGAGAAATTCGTGATTTTTTTAGTCAGGGAAGGTTTCCCATTTTAGTTAGAGGGGCCTTCCCCTGTTGCTTTGCTACTAGTGTCTCTTTCCTGGGTCAAGTACCTGTTTAAGTTAGAGGGTCTTGACTCTCTTTCTCTTTTTCTCTGTGTGTGTTTTACTGTATAGTGTCTTTATCTCAGTAAAAAAAAAAAAAAAAAAAAAAATTTTTTTGTTAAAGTTGTTTATTTAAAACTTTACCTTTGACTAAGTTTGGTATTTTTTTCACTTAGATAGGTTCTGTGGCCTAAAGCAGTTATGTCTAAAGAACACAAACCCTCCGGGTTTAAGAAATGCACGAGGTGTGGTTTTAAAATGTCCATAACGGATGACCACTCCTCGTGCGTCTATTGCTTAGGTGCCAAGCACCTACAAGAATCATGTAGTGTGTGCCACGCTTTCTCGTCAAGAGTCCTCCAGGAGAGGAAGAACAAATTAATCCTCAAGGGATTAATCAAGCCTTCCTTCGAGGAGGCTTTATCTTCCTCTCCGTCTCCTTCTAAAAAGAAGAAAGCGTCGGCTCCGACCAGTCAGTCGGAACCGACCGCTAAAAAATCTAAGCAGACTTCTCCATTGGCTCCACGGACTTCGGAGCCGAGGGCAGAACGGTCTGCCTCGATGCCTCCAGCCTCGACCCCTCTGGTTTCGGAGCCGAGGTCTGGGGCATTGAGAGGCGGGTCACCCTCATCGGCTCCACTGATATTGGAGCCGATAAGGGTTACCGGCTCAGACTCTTCCCCCTCGGAGCCGAAGTCCTTATCGGCACCGAGGGAAATTTCCTTGAGATTTTCCTCGGAGCCGATAGTTGTTGAGTCCATTCGGAGCCGGTCCCCGAGCCCTTCGGAGACGATGGAGAAATCGGTTCGGGCCCGATCGGTATCCTCTAGATCATCCAAGATGTCTGATTCAGACATCGACAGGGTGCTCCTTCGACTCTTCCAGTCTCCGGTGTTCCAAAAGCTAGTTTCGGCTCCAGCCCATTTGGCTTTTGAGCCGATGGTCCACTCCCCTACTGTGGTTCCTCCTCCAACAGCTTTGGCACCATTGGAGCCGGTGCTGGTGGAACCTGTGGAGGTGTTAGGGTCGGGCCCGACCCTTGCTCCAACTCTGGCTCTTGGGTCGGAGTTCAGTACACGGACTTCTTCCTTCGGCCCTGGGGGGGAGGCTTCGGGATTGATGCTTTCGGTCCCAAGTCTCCCTCTTGGGGCGTCGGCGGCGGGAGTGCCATCCACTGTCGTGGCCACGGAGGTGGGACCCTCCCAGGATTCTGGTGGTCCCGCCTTCAGGGCTATGAGGAGTGCATTAGCCAAATCTTCCTTGGCTACCTCCACGGTTTCCCCAGCTCCTTCCCTGCATACAGAAACTGGGTCGTTGGCAGTCCCCCTGTCCTTAGACAGTGGAGCCCCGGGGCCTCAGGTTACCCCCGCTGGGGTTTCTCCCCCTCCTGGAGGTCCTTCTGAAGCCTCTTTGGAAGAGCCCCCCAGGAAAAGATTGTGCAAGAGGAAGCACGTTGACTCCCCTGATGAGTCTCTGACATCTGACACTGATCTCGATGATGCAGAGGGGTCCCCTAAGTCGTCCTCGAATGATGTCTCCTTTGCAGACATCCTTGAAGCCCTAAAACAACGAGGCGGCTGGCAGTCCAAACCTCCCTCTGCTGATGAGTTGGTGTTCCTGAAGGCCTTCGGGGCTCAGCCTTCCGCCTCCTGGGTGTCTCCGCCCTTCGATGAGCTCTTGGATTTGATCTGTTGAAGGGCGTGGGAACACCCAGACTCTGTGGAACCGGTGCCTGCTCGTCCGAATAAGTTCCTCTCGGCACCCTCTGAAAAAGAGTTTCTAACTAAAGGTGTGGCTGTAGATGCTTTGGTGGTGGCATCTGCTACCCAGCAAGATGTAGCAGAGGCTTCGACATCCGTCCATCCTCCTAATAAGGAGTCTAGGAGCATGGATCGGTATGGAAAGCGCACCCTCAGTTCAGCGGCCTTTACACTGAGGTCCTTGAACTACCTTACGCACTTTACCAGATTTCAGAGGGATCTGATTAAGGAGCTATCCGATACCCTCTTGGGTAACCTGCCTGAGGAGCTGGCCCAGACGGTTGGCTCTCAGCTGGCTACAATGTCGTCCATTTCGAACTCGTCCATGAGGCTCATTTCTTATGCAGCCAAGGCGAGTAGAGCGGCGGGTACAGGCATTGCTCTTCGGAGACAAGCCTGGCTCCGCCTGTGTCATTTCGCGGAGGCCTTTAAGTCTTCCTTTGCCGATGCCCCCTTTGATGGGTCCTCCCTGTTTGGACCCAAGGTAAAGGACACACTAACCCGCTGTGAACAGGAGGGTAAGACTCTGACTGCCGTAGGGGCACGATTTTCCACTCCCTTTCGGCCTTATCCCAAGGCTAAAAGAGGAGGGAAAATGTGGTTCCGTAGATCTCAGAAGCCTTACCCCTCTCAGCAGGAGGATTCCCCTTCCAGAGGCAGAGGAGGGGGAAATTCTTCTGGAAGACGCCGTCCCAGAGGCAGCAGAGGCCCTCGCAACACTGGGGACTGCGAGTCCTTTCGTGGCTCTTCAGCCTTCCATAGTCCCTGAGGGATTGCCCGGCTGTGCAGCTCCGGAGCCAGTCGGGGGTCTTTTCTCGAAGCACCTAAAGGCCTGGGAAGGTATCACTCAGGACCGATGGGTGCTTCGGATTATAGCCGGAGGTTATTCCATCCCATTCTCTCATCCTCCCCCTCAGCCCAGAAAAATCCCGGACCCGCCACCCAGTCAACGGGATATCCCAGCCTCAGAAGTTTCAAAGCAGCTGCAAAAAGGAGTCATCCAACCGGTCCCCGCAGACCAGATCAGATTAGGGACTTACTCAAGATTCTTTTTGGTGCCAAAAAAGACCGGGGACTTGAGGCCCATCTTGGACCTCAGCATCCTAAACCGTTCAGTCAGAAAGTCCAAGTTCCGAATGGTCACCCTACAAACCATTCTCCCATTGCTGGAGAAGGGTGTTTGGATGTGCTCCATAGATCTCAAGGACGCTTATTACCATATCATGGTACATCGAGCGTCCAGGAGACATCTGCGCTTCAGCCTAGGAGGCAGTCATTATCAGTTCCGTGCGCTGCCCTTTGGTCTCACCACAGCCCCCAGGGTGTTCACCAAATGTTTAGCGGTCGTGACTGCTCACCTGAGAAGTCTAGGATTCCAGGTGTTTCCGTATCTAGACGACTGGCTCCTAACTGCCACCTCCAAGCATCTACTATTGCGGAGCCTACAAGCCACTATATCACTGGGCAATTCCCTTGGAATCACCTTCAATTGGCTAAAGTCTGTGTTGCTGCCATCTCAACGCATAAGATTCATAGGGGTAGAGATAGACTCAAACCGAATGCAGGTCTATCTACCTACAGACAGGATACTAACCATACAGGCTCAAGTTCGAACCTTACTTCCCAGATCCAAAGCCCCAGCCAGAATGGTCCTGCAGCTATTAGGATCCATGTCCACCACAGTTCTTCTAGTTCCCCTGGCAAGGTTGCATATGAGAATTCTTCAGTGGCTTCTTTCATCTCAGTGGTCCTTTCAGGAACTCCCTCTCAGTCACCTCATATGGATCACGGAATCTTGCAAATGGGACCTTCGCTGGTGGCTAGTGCCCTCCAACTTGGATCAGGGACGAGACTTTGTTCTACCCCCTCCGGTGGCCATTTTGACCACGGACGCCTCCCAGACGGGGTGGGGGGGCATTCCCTGGGCAGGTCAGTCCAAGGCAAATGGCACTCGGAAGAGACTTTGCTTCATATCAACTTCTTAGACATGAGGGCAGTGCTTCTGTCCCTTCAAGCCCTTCACGATTATCTCCCTCAGGGCGTAATTGCTGTTCACTCAGACAACATGTCAGTTGTCTGGTACCTGAACAAACAGGGAGGGACCAGATCCTATCCTCTTTGCAGAGAAGCCATGAGAGTTTGGGAATGGGCAGTCTCGACCAAACGCTTCCTAGTGGCTACTCACATACCAGGCAAGTCCAATGTGATAGCCGACAGATTGAGCAGAACCATCCTCTCTCCTCACGAATGGTCACTGAATATAACAGTGGCAAGGCAGATTTTCAGCAAATGGGGAGTTCCGTGTTGCGATCTCTTCACGACTCCTCTGAATGCAAAGTGCAAAGAGTTCTTCTCCCTAACCCCGGCTCAGGGGAAGAGCCCCATGGATGCATTAGTCCATCCTTGGCCCACCGGCTTGCTTTATGCCTTCCCTCCAGTTCCTCTCCTTCCCAGGGTGATTCAAAAGGCATCTCTCTTGGGGAGCAAAATGATCTTAATTGCTCCTTACTGGCCTTGTCAAGTGTGGTTCCCCTATCTTCGGAGACATGCTCTGGAAGGTCCATGGTTCCTGGACCAGATCCCAGACCTACTTGTTCACCAGTCGGGACTATTCCACCAGTCCCTACACACCTTAAAATTGACGGCTTGGCTCCTCCTCTTCCGACGATAGTCAGGAGTCATACATTGGATCCAGATGTTGTACACATATTATCTTCGGCCCATAAGTCTGCTACAAAGAAACTGTATTCTAGCAAATGGAAAAGATTTGCTATTTGGGCTCAACTCTGGGGCCTGGACCCCATTTCTATTCCCGTAGCAGAGGTACTAAAATTTTTGACTTCTCTTTTCAATCAAGGCTCTTCAGTTTCTATGATCAAGGTACAATTGGCAGCAATCTCTAATTTTCATGAATCCATAGACCCACCTTTAATGAGCAACAGATTGTGTAAAACCTTCTTGAAAGGTGCTGCTCTATTAAGACCTCCGATTTCTCATCCTGCACCTCCATGGGATCTCGATATAGTGCTACGCGCCTTGACTTCTCACCCCTTTGAACCGGCTACATGTGATATAAAGTTCCTATCATGGAAGACAGCCTTTCTGGTGGCGATTACTTCTGCCAGAAGAGTTTCAGAGCTTCAAGCTTTGTCTGTAAAACCCCCCGTACTTGGTTTTTCACAAAGACAGAGTATCCCTCAGGCCAAATCCTTCCTTTGTCCCTAAAGTTTGTTCTAGTTTCTGCTTACAACAATCGTTAGAGCTTCCAGTTTTTTTCCCAAAATACTCTAACAAAGCGGAGTTCATATTCCACACACTAGATGTCCACAGGCAGTTACGTTTTTATTTAGACAGGACCAAACAAACAAGGAAAACAGATCAGTTGTTTGTATCCTTTGCAGGCAATAAATTGGGCAAAGCTGTCACAAAGGTCACTATTGCCAAATGGATCAAGGACTGTATTACTCAAGCTTATTTTTATTCTAACAAAGAGCTTACCACCTCTGTCAAAGCTCATTCTACAAGGGCTATGGCTACTTCGATAGCATTTCATTCTAAGCTTGCTATTAGTGACATTTGTGCTGCAGCTACATGGTCTTCCCACACCTTCATTTCCCACTACAAATTAGATGTGGCATCTAGAGGACGAGCTTCATTTGGTTCCACAGTGCTCAGGAGTGTTTTCCAATGAGCCACCCAGGATTTAGGTGCTAGGGACGCTGTCCCATCAGTACAGAATGTAGGCGAGATAGGATCACATAACATCTTTTAGTTATGTACTCACCATAACTTCAGATGTTTGGGATCCATCTTGCCTACATTCCTAATAACCCACCCTCCTTCCCCCTTCCTTGGAGATCAGAGGATATCAGAAGGTCCGAATCCTGTTGTTTCATCTTGAAACATCTAACAATGTTATATAATCAAGCTGTGCATGTGTGCATGAATGCGGACAAACAAGATCTGGGGGATTAGTGGTGGTGTATCCTGGGATAAAGATAGCTCAGCCAATAAGAGGCCTCGCTCTATAGCATAAGAGTGCCGAGTCGGAGCCGAGGGATCGGCTCCGAGCCCATCAGTACAGAATGTAGGCGAGATGGATCCCAAACATCTGAAGTTATGGTGAGTACATAACTAAAAGTTAATTAACTTCCTTTCACAGTGCTACTATTTGATACAGAATGTCATACTTTTAATGTTTATATATACACGTATATCAATAACTTTTGAGCAAAAGTTTTACCTTGCACACTTTATTTTCCTCAATTAATTCTTTAATCTCTCTACATATAACTACACGCACTCTGCATACATCCATGGCTTCAGATGATATCAGGTCCACTTTTCTCAAAAGCCTGCCCATTGTTTGATAATTTCTTTAAACTCTAAATTAGTCTGTTTTCAACACTCAGCAAATTTTCAGCCTTTGGTTTGATTCTTTAAATAAGTAACATAAAAATCTATAGTTTTCATTGCAGAGTTATCATTACATACAGCTGAAGAAAAATTGATAGATCAATAACAAGTAAAACTATTGTTTTTTTCTC
Organism: Protopterus annectens; assembly: GCF_019279795.1. Classification (NCBI taxonomy): domain Eukaryota; kingdom Metazoa; phylum Chordata; order Ceratodontiformes; family Protopteridae; genus Protopterus; species Protopterus annectens. The sequence continues at coordinate 505,357,839 of NC_056725.1, read as the reverse complement.
AGACTGTTTAGATTTTCACATTCCTTAAAGGATAACAATGGGATTCTATTATTAAATGCTCAACTTCTGTCTTTTTTTCTCCTTATTTACTGTCCTTGCTGTGAATAAACAATGATACAGCATTTAAAATATTTTAAATTGACTGTTTCTCTCCACTAGAACAGTACCTTACTGTACTGTGGTGGTTTCATTTTCAAAAAAACGTTTGTCCCGCCCTGCTGCAGTCTTCAGTTCACTGATGTCATCCAGGCCAGTGAGTACAGGTAGTTTTCTAGCAATTTCCCTCCCCAGACTGACATCACCACTACCATCCTAAAGACCCACCCATGCTGTGATGTCATTGTTCCCTGGTCTTTCCACTACCCATACAGAAAGTAAAGGCTAGAACAAGGAAACAGTATATGAGCCAAGTCTTCTGCTGTGAGCCTTCAATCACAGCAGGTAACCTCTCAAATTACCCTTGGCACTTTGACAGCAAGAGAAGTTAGGTGTGAATGGGATGGGAGATGAGTTAAAGTAATACAATTCAGGCTTCACAAAAGACTGCAGTTTAGCCATTCTAAAAAGAAGCAGTTATAAAAAGCACTTTGAAAGTCTGTTCTATGGCATTTGTACTGTTTGTGTTTTAAGTAGTCATTGAATAGCATAAAATGTTACTTAAACCTAACTGATTAAAAGACAGCTATGTATGCATGTAAAATCAATGCAGTGACAGGAGTTTTAAGAAGAAAGGGGCCTGTGTGATGTAATTTTTTACAGACAAGCACTGCATTATGGGATGCTTAGAGGCAGGCTAAACAATCAGAATTACTTCAAGATGCCAGACCCATGTGGTCAGATTCAGAAATTACATATAAAATATTTAAAAACCTGTAAATAGTCCCAGAGTGGTGTTAAAATGCAGGAAACACCAAATCATGATGAAATATACATATTTTTTTAGTCTTTGGGTGCAGTTCTCCTTTAAAGATCAATGCAAACGGAAAAACCTACAGTAATCTGTACAAAGTATATACATACAGTGGTAAGTACTGTAGCAGTAATATGGGATTGAAGGACCACATAAGATCAAGTGACTGTTGGACAATTGGTGAAAAGAATTCAATGTACCGATAGTCATTGGGCCGGAATCATGAAGGCTTACACAGAGTCTAAGAGTAGAGTAAGACTCCAGACAGCCAAGAAGTCTGCCAAGCGATCCAGGAACAGCAGGCAGGGGCATGCATGAGAGCTCCTAAAACTACCCTTGCACAAACAGTGTTATGTTATGCAAATTATCTCATTTGCTGCTGAAAGCTATGCAAATGAGGTAAATTTGCGATCCAGGAAACACTAACCTGTTTGAGTAAGAGTAGTGTTATTTGCAGAAATGTACTCTATTAGTAATGGAGTACCATTCTGCAAATAGCAAAACGGAGCTATGACAGCTCCATATAAAAGATGCATCCAGTTGAGGAAGCATGCCACTGGCCAAATATAAGGCCATTGGCATTTTTATCTGTTGCAAAATAATAAAAAATATTTTTTTCCCCTGATCTCCGATGTTTAAGCGTAGCGCAGTGTCATGCAAATGTGCAGAGCTCTAAAAACCAGAAAAATAAATAAATAAAAGCCAAAAATAGGCATTTTTATTAAAAATATTCATCTGCCATGCAGGTGAATGGCAGGCTGAAGACAACATGGCTACTGAGTAGTGGTTGTGAAGGGGGGAAGCTCAGTCTGAGAGATGTAACTAAGCATTACTAGGCAATCCTATGGAAATGAGGATAAGGATAATGAATTCCAGTTTTCCCTGCCATGTGAACCATGTCCCTAGAGTGTAAGAGTAGGATTAGGGGAGTAACCGAGTAGAAAATAGGTGACATCATGAGGGGGTATGTATCAAAGACTGTAAGCTTATCGGAGCAGAGTGGCATGTGTTTGCTGTAAGTTACTCAGGACTATAAGAGGCGTGTCTACAGTTGTCTTAACTGAAACCCAGAAACTGAAGGTGTACGTCATGGATATCACTAAAGTTTCTTGCAAAGATGCTTACAGTGTGCACACGCGTGTGCATGCCTGTAAACCCGTCTAAGCCTGTGTGCGCATGTGTGTGCCCGTGTAAGCCTGTGTAAGGCTGTCTAAGCCTGTGTGCGCACATGTGCACCCGCCTAAGCCTGTGTAAGCCAGTGTAAGCCTGTGTGCACGCGTGTGCGCTCGCGTGCGCATGTTTGTGCTTGTTTCCTCGGCGCTGCCCCCTGCAGAAACAGAAAGGGAAAAGGAAGGAAAAGAAGTAGTAGGAAGTTAACCAAGGAGAATTAGCAGACCTGCCAGGTGAAATCAATCAGAATCAGCCAATTACACAGGCAGTACACTAGCCCAGCCCAGCCCAGCACTTAAAACTCTGCAAACAACATTCCCCCATGTTTTTCTCAGAAACACTGCAACACTGCAGTCTACAAAGAGAAGTGAAAACTTAGAAAGCTCAACTGATACAAAAAAATGTTAGGGGCTGCTATTGCTATTATAAGGCAACATGTACAAGATGCTGATGGTGGTGCCATTGCGAATGCTGCTGAGCAACCCACAGTGAGGAGATGGAGAAGAATGTAAAGACCCAGGGTAACCTACCAGGGACTACATGAACTGGAGATAGTGGAGCGCTATAGAGTGGACAGAGACCTTCTGCAGCAAATTGTTGATCTGTGCAGGCCACGCCTCACACACAGAACCAACAGAGGGGAACCCATCCCAGTGGAAACCAAGATATTTGTTGGCCTAAGAATACTAGCAACAGGTACCTTCCAGAGACCAACTGGTGATATGATGGCGATTTCAAAGGCATCAGCATCCAGGGTACTGCATCAGTTCCTAAATGCCATGTCAGCACATGTCGGTGATCATGTATATTTCCCCAATTCCCGTGAGGTATTGGCCAGCAATATGCATCTCTTCCAGCAAATAGCGGAATACCCTGAGGTAGTGGGAGCAATTGACTGCACGCACATACACATCAAAGCACCAGCTGGTGAGCGGGGTAGGGCCTACATCAACCGCAAAGGCTTCCACTCCATTAACTGCCAGGTCGTGTGCAATGCCCAGGGCATAATACTGAATGTGTGTGCTAGCTGCCCTGGAAGCTACCACGACTCCCATATCTGGCATCTGATGCAGCTGTACCAGACATTTGCCAATGGGGACATTCCTGATGGTCACCTAGTGGGGGATGCTGGATACGCACTGGAGCCATGGCTGATGACACCCATCAGAAATGCACACACACCTGAACAAGAACTCCATAATGAGGCACACGCACAAACACTAAATGTAATCGAGCGTGTGTTTGGGATGCTCAAGTCATGGTTCCGGTGCCTGGACACATCTGTTGGAGCCTTGCAGTACTCACCAACTACATGTACCCAAATTGTCATGGCATGTGCCATGCTACACAATAAGATCCTGCGAAAACAGCTGCAGCAGGAACAGCATGGGGCAGGGCCAAACAGCCCCCCACAATTGCCAAGGCCTGGACAGGCACAGCATGACTTGGAGGAGGAACAACCTGAGCCTGCCCCAGTAGGCAGAAGGAGGCGTGCCCAGTATGCCTTGGCCTTGGCAAAGAGGCAACGCATAGCACATACACTGGCTCAGTAGGAACCCTGGAAATGATACCTCTCTCTGACTCGCACATAAAATAAAAGGGATGCCTAACTTGACACTACCTGTTTTCAAACATGTATAAGGATTGTAGTATGTGCATCCGACATAAGCAGCCCTGCAGCACCACCTGAGGCATGATTGCCATGTTTTAAGCAATATAAAGCAGTGCTAAGCAGCTTTTACCAATATTTAGTATATGTAAACAAAATTGCCCATGCTAACTAGCGCAATGTCAGGCAATGTTGAGCAATGTTGGGTAGTGTCGGGCAAAGTTGAGCAAAGACAGGTAAACATGCTCATATTAGCTTTACTGTCCCTTAAGCAGTTTGGTCTGCCCAGCATGAAAATAAAAAGCAGTGACAGGGCTCGAACCCAGGATACTGTGCACTATAGTCACAGTACTGAACCACTAAGCCATGATAGCATCTCAGTAGCACAGCCACAGCAGGACAATTGTACACTAATGCAAACACAAAGAAATTATGTAACATGCCCCTAAAGAGGCATATGGGTAACCTCCCCCACAGGCCTATGCAGACAGAGGACATCAGGCCAGGTGGTGTGATGTGGGTTGTGTAGGCTATTAAGTTGCAATCTCATATATGTGGCATTGGACGCTAAGAAGTGTAGTACAGTATATGCCTCAAGCCAGTATGCTAGGCAACAGTACAGACTGAAATGGTGTACCATACATAGCAGTGCAGGCATAGCAAATGTGTATAAGTGTCAGGTGAACCCCTCATCCTATGTACACCCACAGTAACAATCAAGTGTGCCCCCCCGGGTAGAAATGTACAAAGAATAGCTGTCCCCCCTGTATGTAGAAATGTTGATAAATCTATGCAAAGTGTCTCATGGAAGCCCTACAGGCACAGCATGATTCCTGTTGATCTATGACACAAAGGTGAGGCCTGCTGTAAAAATACAACTTGATTTTCCATACACATATAGTATAAATGTCCATACCGGGTGTGCTCACACACTCCAACAAATGTAGTGGATTTCATTCAGCATCACACTGAAAGGTCATACTGGGCATGCTCACACACTTAAATAAATGAAGCAAATGTCAGGCAACAACATACTGAAAGGTCATACTGGGCATGCTCACACACATGCCAAAATACAGAGGTGATAATAAGGGATCTATGGACAAATGTGGATAGACATCTCTACTTCCAGAAATACATTCACAAAGTTGTCAGAAAATCATGCTATGTGTTCACACAAACTGCCAAGGTCTGTGCATGTAGGTCAAAGGAGGTTCCCACTATTCGTCAGTCATCAGACCCATCAGAGAGTACCGCAATACACTTGCGATGAATCTGACTTGGCACGTTCAGCAGCCAGAAAGACCACTAAAGTACCCTAACAAGAGGATTACTGGCCTCAAACAGTTGCCCCATGCAACAAGACTGAATGTAACCCAATCTGTACTCTGTTGTGTACTGTCTACTCAGGAGATCTCTGCCCAACAGACAGGTCTATGTCATGGCTACACTCAGATCTGTTGTGAGTTACAGCTCAATGGCACTAAATATACAGACCCAACTGATATTGCCAACATCCTGGCAGATAGAATCAGTGTTAACTTTACCCCCCTCTCACCCATGAAAGACCACATCTCTATAATGGAAGACTGCAAAGTTGCTGTCATCACGGCTGCACAGGTAAAAAACACTCTCCAAAGCCAGTATCACAGCAGCCATGGGACCAGATAACTTCACAGGCTGTGTTCCACACAAACCACAGAACGAACAGGTACCACACTGACGTACCATGTGCAGTCATAGTCTCACTTCATGCTTTGCGCCTGTTGAATGGTGCACAGTGACGGTTATCCCACTACACAAGGGTGGAGACACCACGGACCCCAGGAACTAGTGCCCTATTAGCCTGATGAGCTCGCTCTTCAAGGCCATGGAATGTATCATCATACAACATATAAAAAAATGACATTTGTAATCCCCAGACCCTGGACTACAACCATGTTGGGTTTATAAAATGCAGATCATGTCTCCTAAACCTGATAGATGACATTGAAGCAGTCAACAGAACCGTAGACAAGGGTAAGGTGGTTCACACAGCCTATGTTGATCCTGCCATGGCTTACAACACCACCCCACACTCTGGAAATATAGATAAACCCACTAAACTAGGTATAAATTGCTGTGTCACAAGATGGGTTGCCAACAGGCTTACTGACAGAACACACACTGTGAAAGTAGCAGACTCCAAGTATGAATTTGGACCAGTGATGAGTGTAGTACCACAAGGTCCAGTCCTGTGTCTTGTCCTGTTTACTATCTACTTCCCTGAAGTAACCTTTAACATGGAAGATCTGTGGCTACTGAAGTTTCCGGAGGACTGCAAACTAGGAGCCATAATTGTAAACACTAAAGATGTGGACATCCTACAAAAGGGCCTCACTGAGACAGGTGGCTGTTGTCAAAGCCATGGGTCTAGCTCAATGCCAAAAGGTGCACTGTCATCCCCTTTGTTAAAACCTCTGTAGCCAAGATCTACAATATAGGCGGTAGTATACTTAACACTGAAAGTGTGACAAGAGACCTTGGGTCACAGGTGTACATTGGACACAGCTGTGATAATCACATCCCCACAGTAGCCAGGAAACCCTGCTATGTGGCACACCTCATCACAAAATGTGTCTCATGCAGAACAGAACAGGACATTGTTCCCCACTACTCATCACTCACTAGAACTATAATAGAGTACAATGCCACTTTTGCTATGTACCTCACAAGACAACTACAACAACTGGAAATCCTGCAGCAATACCTCACAAAGAGCATTAGCAGCCTGAAATACATGCCATACACAGACCATCTCAAAATGCTCCATCTGTACTCCCTTGCATATCGCCTACTCAGATGTGTTCACTGCCTAACATACAAAGCTATGTCAAACTAAGAGCTGTTGGACATGCTCCACATAAAACACTCACAATCCCTCTGACCTTCGGACCCAAAACCATGAGTGAATTACAAAAGGAAGGGGTGTACCCATTTACCTTATGGATACCCACACCTTCAGGTTAATGGCACAGCATGAGGCCTTGGAGAGCATGCAAGTGCAACTAACATTGGGCAAAGCTGCTCATCAGATTGTAGCCTGCTACAGATCCCCTACCTTGTCTCAGGAACCTCTCTCAGTATTCCTGAGAACAGTGGAAAATATAAAGGTCCTATCAAACACCATTATATGAGGTGATTACAACTACCCAAACATTGCGTGGGAGAATTACTTGTGTACAACATCCTTTGCCCAATGTTTCATAGAGTTTAAAAACTCTAACACCCTGGAACAGCTGGTCACCATCCCACTAGAGGTGACACCATACTGGACATGATCATCACCAACATGGGGTACCAGTGTTCCACAACAGAGATAAAACCCTCACTGGTAATATCAGATCATAAAGTAATCACACTGGACATCCACATTCCGCCCCCCCACCCACCCACCCACCCAGACAATGAAACAACCATGAAGACATTTTCAAAAGCAAACTGCACATGTCCCAAGAACAAAGTGGAAAGTTGCAAAGCCCTCTTGCTATAGGGTAATGGTATACAATCTGCCAAATCAGTTACAAGTGCATCCTATGAGCATCTACAGGGATGCATGGATCGAGACATCACAAATAAAACCAAGATGCAAGTTGCCCATAAATAAGCTAGACAACAGAAGGAGGAAACAAACACCTGATAGAGCCAACTTTACTAAAGGAAAGGCATCACTGATCATTATTAGAAAGAAACAATGATCGCTCATAAAATAATTCAAATACAGTTTCTAAAGACAAATTGCCAAGGAATGTAAGAATAACAACCACAAAGTCTGTGGTAGCTATACCAGACATGTAGGTGTCAACTTCCAAATATGCTGTCAGCTACTGACAAATGGCAAGAAATACACTGAACCAACTTTCATTGCCCACATCCTGGGGGACAAGTTCAGTATAAACTTCCCCCCATCACCCCCAAAAGGGCCTGTGTCACAGAAGGATGCAGAACCCAGACGTCATGGACATGCAGGTAAAGACAGCCCTCTCCAAAGCCAAGAACACAGCATCAATGGGACTGGATGGTGCCCCAGGCTGTGTCTTACACTAGGCCCAAAAGGAACTACACCCTCACCTACATTCACTGCCCAGACTCAATCGTACCACAGGCTATGTACCCAAAGAATGGCATACACTAACAGTCATCCAGCTCCACAAAGGGGGTGCCACAACAGAACCTGGAAACCATTGCCCTATATGTCTACTCAGCCTGGTCTACAAAGCTATTGAGCAAATTGTCATGGAACCCATAAACAGAGACATTGGGGACCTGCAGACACTGGACTCTACACAGCCTCGCCTTGTTAAAGGCAGATCCTGCCTCCTAAACATAGTTGACTTATTTCAAAGTTACCAAGGACATAGATGGAGGTGAAAGTAGTCCACATAGCCCACCTGGACCTCACTAAGGACTTTTTACACCATTCCCCACTCTGTCATCATGGACACGCTTACCAGCTTGAACATTAACAGCTATGTCACAGGATGGGTGGCCAAGTGGCTCACAGATCAAACACACATGCTCAGAGTTGTGGGTGCCATGTCCGACTCTAAGCCAGTCACAAATGGCATCCCACAGGTCTTGGTCCTGAGACCCCTCCTGTTCAGTAGACACTGCTCAGAGGTACAGGCAAGCATGGTAGGAGTATGGCTGAACAGGTTTGCAGATGACTGCTAACTGTGGCCCATAATCGACTCTATGGCTGACACACACATCCTCCAGAAAGGGCTTACAAAGACAGATACCTGGCGTCAAAACAATGCCCCAAGCAGAATGCCAAAGAATGCATAGTCATCCCCTTTGGCTAAAACAAAGTGCAAACAAATTACCACATAGGTGGTACTCCAGTATGTACGGAGAAAGTCATGAAGGCCCTGGGGACACAGTTAGATAGTGAACTCTCCTTTGATGATCACATGGCCAAAGTGTTTAGACATTCCTTCTATGTAGCCCACCCAATGTCACCTAATGTAACCCACTTTGTCTAGTCTGATAATGTCACCATCCTACAAATATACCTGTGGAAAGTAGACATTACAGTAATGTGTATAGCGTGTTGTGTAAATGCGTACACCTGTAGTATCATAAGCCAGTTAGGTAGGGGTTTGAATCCTGCACTTGATGAGTGTGTGTGTCTGTTTGTGTGTGATCTCCTTAGAGAAGAGCAACATTTTGGAGAGTACTCAAACACCTTTAAAGTGGTATACTACTCTGTCAGGTCTGATGATGTCACCATCCTACAAATATACCTGTGGAAAAGAAAACTCACAGTAATGTGTATAGCACGTCGTGTGAATGTGTACTCCTGTAGTAACATAAACCAGTTAGGCAGGGGTTTGAATCCTCCACTTGATAAGTGTATCTGTGTCTGTTTGTGTGTAATCTTCTTGGAGAGGAGCAACCTTTTTGGAGAGTACTCAAACACCTTAAAAGTGGTATACTACTCTTTGTCAGGTCTGATGATGTCACCATCCTACAAATATACCTATGAAAATGAGAGCTCACAGTGATGTGTATAGTGTGTCGTGTTAATACATACTCTTCTAGTATCATGAAGTAGTTAGGTGGGGGTTTGAATCTTGCACTTGGTGAGTGTGTGTGTGCTCTGTGTGTGACACTGTTGGTCAATGTGCTGTGGGTTTTGCTTTTACTACTGTATGACATATCAGTATGACACCAGTATGTGCATTGCACATGTGAGGTAGCTGTGTGGCAAATACATATACGTACATGTGACCTCAATTATTGCATGAGTGGGAACCCTGCTTTCTCCAAGAACACATCTGTCATCTTTTCCAGGGTGTGCTGCAGCTTTCCAGACCTTAGGTCACATCTGTATGTTTGTGACAAGGCCAGCCACTGCAGTGATCCCTGGCCTAGGTCAACCATGTCACACACACTCATTACGGTTAATATTCATAGGTTCATAGGTTGGTACTAGGCTATCGGCCCTAAGGCCTATGCAAGCCTAGCCATAACAATTCCCTGGAAATTTCTTCCCACAATATTTACTTCTCTGGGCCCCTGTCTAGCAGGGTGACTGACAAGATCCCCGGGGTGAATTTCCTTTCTCCCATCCAATCATCAAGGTTCCTTTTGAAGAGGGCCAATGAGGCGCTCTGCTTAACATGTATGTGCAGTCTATTCCAGAGTATGGGGAGTCTCTGGGTCAGGAACCTATCCCTCCAGTATGTTTTGTTCATTGTGATGATAAGGTTTAGATCCCTGGAGCGCGTGGCTCTGAGGGATTGGGATTTCTTTAAGTGAAGCATGTCCAACAGCTCAGGGTTTGACATGGCCTTGTATGTTAAGCAGAGATTGCCTCTGAGTAGACAATATGCCACAGAGTATATCTGGAGTTTTTTTAGACGGTCAGCATATGGCATCTGCTTTAGGCCTGTGATTTTTTTAGTGAGGTATTTCTGTGGCCTTTCCAGCTGTTGCAGATATCTTGTGAGGTACATACCAAATGGGGCATTATACTCTATAATGGGTCTAATGAGGGATGAGTACAGTGGGACAATGACCTCTTTTTTTCTGAATGAAAAGCCCTTAGTGATGAGGTGTGCCACATAGAAGGATTTCCTGACTGTTGTTGTGGCGATGTGGTTATCGAAAGTGAGACCACTGTCCACTTGTGTCCCTAAGTCTCTCATCACACTTTCGATGTTTAGTGTCCTGCCACCTATGTGGTAGTTCATGGGTACATGTTTTTTTCCAAAGGGGATAACTATACATTTCTTGGCATTAAGCTTGAGCCCATGGCTCTGGCACCAGGCATCTGTTTCTGTAAGGCCCTTTTGTAGAATATCCACATCATTTCGGGATTCTATAATGGCTCCCAGTTTGCAGTCATCTACAAACTTTGTTAGCCAGAGTCCCTTAGTGTTGGCTTGTACTTCAGAAAAGTAGATGCCAAACAAGAGTGGTCCCAGGACTGAACCCTGAAGTACTACACTTGTCATTTGTTTGGAGCTGGATTCAGAGTCTGCTACTTTTACAGTCTGGGTTCTGTCAGTAAGCCAGTTGGCAACCCATCGAGTGACGTAGGGATTTATGCCTGACTTAGTAAGTTTATCTATGATTCCAGAGTGGGGGATGGTGTTGAAGGCCTTGGCAAGGTCCAGATATGTTGTGTGGACCACCTTACCCTCATCCACAGCTCTGGAGACTGATTCAAGGAAGTCAATCAGATTCAGGAGACAAGATCGGCCCTTCACAAACCCAAACTGGGTGGGGTCCAGTGTTTGAAGGTTGCCAATGTCTTTGTTTATAAGTTCCATGATAATGTGTTCCATGCCCTTGCAGATCAGGCTTGTCAGTCTGATGGGACGGTAGTTCCCGGGATCCAAGGCGGATCCTCCCTTGTGGAGTAGGATAACTGTAGCTGTACACCACTCAGTGGGCACGAAGCCTGAGGTGTGGCTATGATTAAACAGGACACTTAGGTGGGGTGTCAGTTCATTTTGTAGATCATGTAGTACACAGCCTGGGATGTCATCTGGTCCCATGGATGCTGTATTCTTAGCTTTGGAGAGTGCTGTTTCTACCTGTGTGGTTGTGATTATTGGAATTTAGCAATCTTTTGGTATTGAGCTGGGCCCTTTAGGGGGTGAGAGGGGGGTGAAGTTGGCACTAAATTGATCTGCCAGGATATTGGCAATATCCCTGGGATCAGTATATTTAATGCCATTCTGTTTTAACTCAGAGCAGATCTGAGCATTGCCATTTAGATTCTTGACATAACTATAGAATGCCTTGTGGTTGTCTTTAGAATCTTTGGCAATTTTATTTTCGTAACTAACTTTTGAGGATTTTATGAGGGATCTCAGTTTCTTATTGAGGCTGGTGAGGGAGTTTTTTGCATCCTGGGATTTTCCTCTTTTCTGCAACAGTTTCTTCCTTCTGTTGTATAGTTTGTTTATAGCAGGGGACCATCAGATTGGCTTCCTTTTTTGGAGAAGATCATCTTGGTTCTATTTAGGATGGTACGATTCATGCACGAGTGGATGTGCTCATACAGTGCCTTAGTGTATGATTCTGCAGTCGAACTTCCAGATCCCGTCTGTGTGGGTGTTGTGAAGTTTGTCACTTCTGACTTCAGTAGCATAAAGTTGGCTTTGGAGAAGTTTTTTAAGGAGGTTTCCTTACTGGGGTTTGGGGGTGGGATGTGGATGTCAAGGGTGATTTGCTTATGGTCAGACCTGACCAATGAGGGGGTGACCACTGGTGTGGAGCATCTGTCTCCCATGTTGGTAATGTCCAGGTTTAGGATATTGGAACCCCTAGTGGGACAATGGATTAGTTGATCCAGGGCATTGGAATTTATAAATTCCAAGAACCGTTGGGAAAAGGAGTTGGTACCTGAGTAGTTTTCCCAATTAATGACATGGTAGTTGAAATCACCCATTATTAGGGTGTTTGGTTGTATCTTAATATTTTCCAGTATGTTTAGGAAGGTGTAGTGAGAATCTTGGGGTATGGTGGGGGATTTGTAGCAAGCTACAATTTGGATTGCAGTCTTACCTGGTGTTAGTTGCACCTGGAGAATTTCAGATGCATTGTGTTGGGCAACTAGCCTGGAGGTGTGAATATCCTTGGTGAATATGGACATTCCTCCACCTTTAGTGTTTCGGTCTTGGTTTTGTGGCTGAAAAGTGTGGCAAGAATTGTAGCCTGGTATTGCAGGGGTGCTCTCTGGAGCCTTGAACCAGGTCTCAGTCACTGCACAGATATCGATGTTCTCCATTTTTAGGAGTGCCTCGAGAGTGTGCAGTTTGAGGTTTAGACTTCTAGCATTGAGTAGCATTACCTTCAGATTTTGCATGCTTGTATCTGTTACGGTGGTGGTTTTATCCTTTGAACCTTGCCTAAAAAAGGCACTATAGGGGTGGCAAGAGCTTTAGCCAGTAACCTGAATCCCAGGGGTGACAGGTGCAGACCATCTCTGGCAAAGCATCGTGGCTTGTCAATCATGTCTTCCCAGGCAGACAAATACTGGATCCCTTTTGTACGGCACAAGAAGCTTAGCCAAATGTTGAAGTCAATCATTTTGTCCTTATACTGTGGTATCATTCTGGGCAAAGGCAGGATGCTACTCAGGGCTAGGGTCACACCTGCCTGGGTCACATGATCCAAGAGCTCTTCCATGTCTCTTTTCATGTAGTCCAGGGAGGTACATCTCAAGTCATTCACTCCAGCATGGACAATGACAGAGTCATATTTGTACTTTTTGTGGAGTGACTTGAGTGCATGCGTTATGTGGCAGATCCTGGCACCCGACAGGCAGAATTGTGTGAGTGAGAGTTTATGGCCGAGCTATATGTCAGACCTGTTCAAATGCACCAAAGTCTGTCAATGATGGCTATTCATTATAGGTGTACAACAACCTTTGTGGATATGCATGCAGACCCTTTATTGCTTATGTGATCCACCGAGGGATTTAAAAATAGCTTTGGAAATGTGATTATCAAAGGAGAGATGACGTACCACTTGGTTGCATGTACACATCGGTACCTGTTCTCCATGTTGGTGGCTACTACCTATGTGGTACTGTGGGGATACTATGTTCCGTAAAGGTGGATGACTATGCTTTGGTTGGCCTATAGCTTTACAGCATGGGTTTGACAACAGGGATCTGTCTATGTGATAACCTTGTGGAGGATGTGTGTGTCATCTGGAGAATGCATTATAGGCCACAGTATGCATTACCAGATGTGGATGGACATATCCCTACTGTGACTGCTTGTACCTAAGAGAGCTATACGCCAAACAGGAGTGGTCTCAGTAATGGGTGCAGGTGAATACCATGGGTTACTGGCATAGTATAGTACCTGAAGGATCCAAATGTTACTGTGTGTCCTACATCTGTGTGTCAGTTGTCAAGACATCATCTAACGATTGGTTATGGTCAGGCTGTTGAAGTTATGTATACTACTAGAATGCAAAACAATGACAGATAGTAACAGTATCACCCACAGCACAGAGTCAAACCATGTCATACACACATGTGTAGTCAAGTTCTGAAATGTGTGTAGTACAATGCATACTGGCTACTAATAGAGACTATGGAGTGTTACTGTGTAATACAACGCATATCAACCTGCCCATGTGACCACTATGCACGTACATGCAGACAGTGCACCTCCACCATGTTCACAAATGTACACCTGCAAATCTGTGCCACACACATCCCACACATACTGTCCACTCTCTAACAGATGCTGCCAATACTACACACATCAGCCAAGTGGCACGTGGGTGGACAATACACTATTGGAACTAACCCTGGTGTAAACATTACTACATTGACAATCATAGCTCTTAAATGCATCATGCCTGCTCAGCTACACCTTCAGGTATATAATTACACTCTACTGCTGACAACATGCTAACATTGCTATACTGCTCTAAAGTCACCCTGTGCATCAGCACTGTAGTAGCCTGTTCCTGCATCGATGTTACAGATGACAGGAGATGGCATAGGTTTCATCATATACACAGGGTGTGTTGTTGGTTTGCCAGAGACCTACAGTGAGCCATACAATCAACGTGTGTGTGTGTGTGTGTGTGTGTGTGTGTGTGTGTGTGTGTGTGTGTGTGTGTGTGTGTGTGTGTGTGTGTGTGTGTGTGTGTGAGGGCCAAGAGTACTGCTATGGGCCAATGTTGATGTAATGTGCATGGGTACGTGTTAGCCCTAGGTGTCTTGTTTATGTGTGTGTGTGTCTACATGCACACAGTTCCACCATGTGGCTGCCATATACGGGTATTTGTGGGACAGCCACAGACTGTACCTGCCAGGCTTTACAGATCACGGTCTCTGGCCATGGATACGGTACCTGTGCCTGGCAGGGGTGCTACTGACACTATCAGGTACTAAGTCTGACTGGGTACTATCCCCAGAGGTAGATAGATGTACACTGGACCCAGGTCCCTGCTGAGACTGTCCAGAGCCATGTGCACATGGTCTTCTAGGATGGTCTATGGACAGCCCACCCTCAACATTGCTGGAGCTGGTACTGGCACTACGGGAGCGGCTGTGACTTGAGGGATGTCTGTGGTGACTGCCAGCTTCTGATGTTGCTGTTATACGTCCAAGTCGATGACTCAACCATCCCGCACTGTCCTGACACACGGACATGCCATTGCAGAGGACATCTAATGTTTCACCCCAACGTCTATCAGTGACCTCACTGTAATGATGGATGGCACCTGCTAGGTCATGGATACTGTCAATTACGGCAGTGTTATGTGCCCTCTGTGCCCTTAGTCCCTGTCTGGTGTACTATTCCATATGTGTCTGTGCCTCCATGACAGCATGGAACATGCATGAGGTTGTAAGACCTGTGGCACGTCTGCCAGTGGCATGATGAGCAGCAGTGTTCCGATGAGAACCCCTGGACATCTGCTTATGTGGTACACTTCCAGACATCTGGAAATGGCTGCTGTGTTGGGATGCATGTGCCATAGATACCACACTGTCCTGGCCAATGCCGGCTGTACGCTGTTCCTCAGCTGAGGGCATTGGTGATGGATGTATTGGCAGTATGACTGTGTGCATGGATGGGGTGGACACTTGTGTACTGTCGATTGGTGGCCCAACGACAGACCCTGGCAAACATGCCTGTGCCTCAACACACCTATCATCATTATCACTATTATGCTCAGTGACATCAGTTTCCCTGCTGCAGTGAACCAGCCCAAACTCAGCACCTGTGAGAGGAAGACAGGAAACACACTTTACGACCTGTACATGATGTCGGCAAACATGCACACATGAACACATGCACACATGAATACATACACACATGCACACATGCACACATGAACACATGCACACATGCACACATGAACACATGCACACATGCACACATGAACACATGCACACAAATACACTCCTCACTAAAACAGATACACACACACACACACACACACACACACACACACACACACACACACACACACCTCCAGCAATCCAGAACATACTCAATAGCGTGTGATGGTAGGGTACAGTATCACAAGCCAAACATTTATATCAAATGTGTCAGCATGCAGGACGTGTGTTGCTCAACAGCATGCAGTGTGAGTGTAGACAGCCCTTGCTAATAACAGTATACATGGCTTTGATTCATGTGTATTTTTGTTCAGTGATTGGCCTCACCCTGAAACGCAATGTGTACATGGACACAACATTGCTATGCAAGTATTAAAAGCTCTGCAATGTCCTGTGCACCATCACTCACAGGTATACATACCATGGCTGGATGTGTATCTGTGTGTCACATGAATATCCATTTCTGATTAGAGCATCTGTGTCTTTAGCAGATAATTGTGGACACAGGTTTAGCACATGCATGCTATGTATACACACAGGATGTGTGGTGCATGTATACCTGATGGAATACCATTGCTCAACAAAGCTATTGTACAGTGGTTATGGTGAGTGTAGGACATATTGTGGACATGCCAGTGTCAGCCATGACATGGCATGCTGCAACACAACTGCAACATTAAACATCACACATACACAATGTGTGTCATGTGACCTATACACTCAATAGCATTACAACACATATTTGTGTCACTTTGTACAAATGGTGATTGCTATGCATATTGTGTATAGGAGCATATGTTTGCACACACACAACATTGAGGTGCATAGCAATTAATGATATGAGTAGTTCTGGGGCCACTGTAACTGGATGGGGTGTAGTACCATGAGCCATCATCATGCAGCATCATGTGGTCACTCAAGGCTACTAATGTGTGCCAGACCAGCACATAGCATGCTGTACCTGAACTGCAGTACCATGGCTACATTCACCATTTCACAGCCAGTTCTTACATGGGTTTGTAAGATGCCCAATAGGGGGCATTGCCTAACATGAATGTGTTATGTGTTGAAGAGTGTCACACAGCCACATGAGAGGCCTCTACTCCTCAGGTATATTATTTGTGCTGTGTGGATGACATTTGGGATACTGGAGTGTGACCTTACAGCGGGTGTCTGAATACGCCATGTGTAGCATGTTAACTTGTACTGCGTATGACACAGTTGTGTATGTTGTGTGCATGTGTATCGACTATGCCTATCCAATGTTCACTACAGTGTTGCCACAATTGTGTGGGATGCTCTGTGTATTGCATGTGTTTGAGGCAGCTACTCACATTACTGATATGTGCACAGTCTCACAGCAAACATGCATATCATGCATTATGCGCAGGTGTGTGATGTGTACATGGCCTACACCTCACCTATGACATGCTCATTTAATTAACAATATTAAACGTAGAACACACTAACCAGCATGGGTATGCTGCCTTGCAGTCACACCAGAGGGACCTACAAGGATATGAGACAGTGTGTCCGTGGCAACAACTGTGGCATTGCTACTGTGTGTTTGCAATCTTATAGTAGTACGACGGTTGACAGTCACAGGCCTGCAGATTATATTCCTAATTATTATTATTGCACAACACTAGGCACCACATCTTCTAACTACACAGTACACTTCTCACATAAGCATGATCTACCAATAGAGGTAACAGTAATGTACAGCTATGCCATGTTACCTGCATGCTCCATGTCAACTTGCTGGGTGGCTCTGGCCTCCATGATGATACATGTTAGTTGTTGTTGATGTTGTTGGCCTGGAGCCACCTGGCTCCGAAGCAGCTCCTCCACTCTGGTGAAGGGGGGGGATGGATGGCTACCCCACCACCTGTGGCAAGCTGTTGTCTACAGATATCACATGCATGCTGCTGGACATGTCTAATTAAATCACTGCAGTGATGGCGTACCTGCTCATATGTCTGGTTATGCATGACTATGTCATTTACCCTACAGACAAGATCTTGTCAAAGTGCAGTCCACTTATGCTGGTCCTGGCTGGTTCTTGAGAACAGCAGGGCGTAGTGCTGAACCATGGTGGCTGTAATCATTTCCTCCTCTGTTGGGCTATATGAGGGATTATGATGGTGGGCCATGACCCTGGAAGACAATGAAACAATATGTGTGAGCAAGTCAAGTGGCACACTTAACATTCTAAAGTACAGATATCAATTAACTGCCATATATAGCAACCTATTGGCTGTCAGAGGATACACACTTTCAATACCACATATCAGTGCTCAACCCACAACTGTCTGACAGTGCCTTGCATACTCTATATATCAAACCATGTTTTGCACAGCAACAACGATAAACCAGTATGTAAGACTATACAACAGTACATGGCACACTGTATGTGACACAATGCACCACCTAGCCACAGGTACATATCAAGCTAATGCATAACGTAACATGTAATCCATTGCAATGATTGTAAGGTCCAGTTACAGTATTACCAGTATACCACACTAGTCATTGATGGCAAACCCCTGCCTAACATATGTGCTCATTCGTTAATATAGGTGGCATACTGCTGTACTAGACTATACATGTTGCTAGATATGCACCTATATCCTGTAACACACATATGACTGACGCCATGGTACAGGCATACACACACACACACACACACACACACACACACACACACACACACACACACACACACACATACATCAGACATACATACCAGACACAAAGGTATGGCAACCTACATGACCTTTACCTGTGTACCACACAGTACTGTGTGTCAGTAGTTACATAACCTTATGCCTGAGGTATGTCATCTATGAGGACTACAGTGAACACACAAAACAGTGGTTCCAAGAAATGTGGACATACACCATACTGTGCTGTTTAGGCATACAGCTTCAGGTAGTACTACAGTTCATACAGGGGTTGGATTCACCAGCAGTAACACTCAATAAGCATACATGTACTGCTGTAGCCTACAATGGGACACCCCAGTCGACACCAACGGACTATGTCAGACTGTATGGCATACTGCTTTTTCTGCCTAGCAATAGCATACACATCTTTTGCTGGGATCACAGCTAGGACACATAATACCATGACAGAAACAGTTTCCCACTTAGCTATCACACATATACAGAACTCTGACACATTCACCAACACATTCACCATCAGACTCAGTCAACCTCACATAGCAATTATTGCAACAAGTACATGTGGGTGTGTATCAGTTCATATGTAGGTTATAGGTTATTGGCCCTAGGACCTATAGATGTCTAGCCATATGCTAGCCTGGCCTTTGACACACAGGTAATTTAATTTCCCGTGGCCCTGTCAAGCAGAGCCACAGAGGTGATTTCCGGGGTGTATTTCCTATCTCCCATACAATAATCAGGATTATATATGACGACTGCTAATTAGGAGTTTTGTTTGCTATTGATAGGTGGTTTGTTCCAGAGTATGGGATGTCTCTGAGATAGGAATCTATCCCTCCAGCATGTGCTATTTATTGAGGTGACAAGGTTTAGGTCCCTAGCGCATGTAGCTCGTAGGGATTGTGATCTGTTTACGTGGAGCATGTCCAACAGCTCTGGGTTTCACATAGCTTTGTATGTTAGGCAGAGGTCACCTCTGGGTAGGCGGTATGTGACACAGTCTAGCTGTGGTTTTGTGAGACGGTCTACATAGGGCATCTGTTTGAGTCCTGTATTACTCTTTGTGAGGTATGTCTGTGTCCTTTCCAGTTGCTGTAGATGTCTTGTGAGGTACATACCACATAGGGCATTGTACTCTATAATGGATTTTATGTGTGTGGAGTAGAGGGGAACACTGACCTATATTTCCCTGGGTGACACACCTTTTGTAATGATGTGTGCAACGTAGGCAGATTACATGACTAGTGTGGCACTGTGATTATCAAAGGGGAGACTACTGTCCACCTGTGTCCCATGGTCTCTTATCACACCTTCGGTGTTAAGTAGACTACCACCTATGTGGTAGTTAATGGGTACTGAGTTTTTGCAAGGAGGGATGCCAATGCAGTGTCAACACTGAGCTTGAGTCCATGGCTTTGTCACCAGGCATCTGTTACAGTAAATATGACCCTGTCTCTCTCTCTCTCTTTCTATATATATATATATATATATATATATATATATATATATATATATATATATATGTGTGTATAGATATATATGCAGACACATACATATAAACATCCATTGGTGTACATATAGATATACATATAGGCACATATACAGTCCACCTTTCATGGTGGGAATATCAAGTATGCAAAGGTTGTGAGGTATACAGTTATGTCAAAATATTGCACAGTGTTGTGCGGAATGCATTGAAGGTGTTCTCAGTCCATGTAGCTTTAGCAGGCCTCACTGGCTGCAACACTGCAAACCTGATGAATCATACCCACAGCATTTAACCACCACATGTCATATACCAGCACTGTATGCTGTCTAGTTTGCCACACATTACAACCTACATAGAAATATGCACATAACAACCTTCAACAACATATATATGTCCACCTTTCACAAACAGTTGCAGTATGTCCCTTGCTCTATGCACATGTACAGATGCTAACATATCTGACACAGACAGATCTCTCCGTATGTTTGTGCCATACACACACAAGGACCACACTGTTGTAAGTCCATGTACCTCACGGCTGACCTGTTGGGCCTTGCTGCAACATGAACAGGTGTCACATGTGGGCACACAGTAATATTAGAGGGTATATATATATATATATAGCTGCTAATGCTAGATTAGCATACTAGCCTGGTACAGCTGTTGCCATTGCTAAGCTATATGTTAATATGACTATCATGCATTTGTTACTCTGTCACATCCACGTTTACATAACTGTATATGCTACTCCCCCAAACAGACATTGTACACACTACTGTACAGAACACAGATAACATGGATCAGATGTTTGACATTTAATGCTGAACTACATATGTCACAGTCATATCCCACTGCCACAGCTACACACTGATTTCTCCATGGCAGTAGTTATGCAGGGCATCCGTACATAGATACTGTTAGAAAAATATGTATTTGAACATATATAAAGTGCTAGTTAAAAAGCAAATAGTATATAATGCATTTCATTCTATTAATAATATGGCAATAAGAATGATTTTACATGTAATTGCTTGAAGCTTTGGAACTGCAGTGTATTTGAACTCTGACCCTGGCAGTAGCCAGCTCAGCAAGCTTATGTTTTTCACCAATGATTATCTGCTGGGTCAGGAAATTAAATGTATAAAGCATTGAAAATCTTCTTCTCCTTCCTCTGGGACAATTGGCCTTGTAAATGTTACCAAGATAAGACACAGCTGTTGAGAAAATGTTGCAAGAAGAACAAAGAAGTGTATTACAAGACTGAACCAACTATTGTATTCGAGCAGGCCTGAAACCTTGAAGGAGTAACATTTACAGAAAGACATTATAACTGACCAGGTGCTTTGCAAGGCTGTATTATTCCCAAGGGAAAGCTTTTTTTAAAAAATATAACATCAGCAATCTTTATGAATAGAATACTGTTAGTAAAAGTGATGTAGATGCCCTGTGACTAACCACGTCAGTAAGGTGAGCAAAACCTGAATGTAAACACTATAAAATATTCTGTACTTCCTGCATCATGTCAGACAAAACTCTGTACTTGTATGTTTTTTTGCCTCCTGGTGTACACTAGTAAATTTTTGCATCTGAGCCTCCTGTGTTGTTATCTTTGTTTTTATTTAACAGTTTGGTCCTTGAATCGGAAACCCTCAGAAAGCTACAGATCAGAGTGTACCGCTGGTCGAACACTGCGCAGGAGAAGCTACCGAAACGGTTCTTCTTGAAATACAAAAGACCTCCGACTGAATTGTCGTTTTGAGAGGCTGGCCACTTTCTGACCTGCGGCCGAAGAGCGGTCTCGAACTGGTCGACTCAGGATGCTCAGGTAGGAAGATATTTGCCTTTTTTCTGTTTGAGATCAGGGACTAGGTTGCAGTAAATACTATTGTCAGAAGATTTGTTATACAGATCAGGGACAAAAGGAAATTACTGTATATTTTGTCAGAGATCAGGGAAACAGAATAAGGTAGGCAGTCATTCTAGATAAACTGTGTAAGGAATTGAAATACCACGTGGTGAAAAGGGTTAAGTAATATTTTCTTTTAGTATGGGAAATCAGTGCACTAAAACATCGCGAGATCCGGCCCTAACTGAAGACGCAAAATATATGCAATTACAACGGGCTGATAATGTAAGGTATTATACAAAATGGGTTAATAAATACGGATTTGATGGTAAATTAAATAAAATTTCATTAGTTAAACTCTTAAAACAACTTAAATCTGACGCAGAAGGTCAGGCAAAAAAACAACAACTATTAGGCATTCCTCAGGCACACAGGTGGATTGAGGAAGTAAACCGAAGGGAACAAAAAACTAAAAATGCTAAGACGTTATTTTTAGATAAAGAGGATAATAATGTAGTAATAGCAACAGCTCCTCCTCCCCCGCCCCCTCTGATGCCTTTTTCAGGATATGAAGCAGGAGAACAAGCTGGTCCACCTCCACGTTATCCTGATGTCACAAGAACACTAAAACCATTTGTTAGAGATCCTATTGAAACTAGGTCCCGGACACGTAAAACACTTGGGGACACAGACTTGTATCAAATAGGGAGAAACACACTAGAGGAAAATGAGGAAGAAATCTGTCCACTAATCAAGGTACCAAATCCTCAGGCAGGACAGGAAGGGCAGGACCCAACTCTTCTAGTATACAGACCATGGACACTGGAAGATATTTGGTAAGCTACAGAGGGAATCCCCCATCCAAAAGTTAATTACACAAAGTTTTTACAAGATTTACAAGGTATGAGACTAAGTTACCACTTGAATGGGGAAGAAGTAGAAAAGGTAGTTAGACAAATTGTGGGTCCAGACTGGCACATGATTTGTGTCACCTGGAATCCTCGTAATGCAGAGCTTAAACCACTCCCACATAGTGACGCAGAACTAGACAACAGAGTAAAAGGTCTTACAGACCGAATTTCTGAAAAATGGAAACCTAGAGCAGATTGGACTTGCATTAACCAATGCATACAACAAGAGAATGAAACTGTAGATGGGTACTATGGTAGATTATTGGAATGTTTCAATAACCATAGTGGTATGGCTATCCCTGAAAATCAGACATGATACCTCGTATGAACAGCAACTGAAAAATGCGTTTTTGAAAGGTTGCATTGCACCTATCAGTAGCTTTATTACGAAGCATATGATAGATCATCGAACAAGTAGGCTACAAGCCTTACTTGAATATGCTAGACATGCAGAAAGACACTTTAATAGTAAAAAGAAAAAGAAGACACAAGTCTTCACTGCTGAAGACGGAGCTGAGGTTTTTGTAGTACAGTCCAGTAAAAAGGGTAAGAAAAATGCCCAGGGAAATAGACAATCTGACAAACGGTCAGAAGATTTTGAAGAGAGAAAAAAGAAAGGTGACTGCTTTAAGTGCGGAAAGAAAGGACATTTAGCAAGGGATTGCAGGCTGAATAAAAAGGTGACTACAGAAAGTAAGGGTGATGAGGACTGACTATATGATAGTGACGAAAGTCAGAAATCATCAGGAAAGACTAACAAACAAAGGACAAATGTAAATGTAGTAGAAGGAACAGAGGAAGTGCAAGCAGATGTAGAGGATGAAGAAAGTGAAATTTTAGATTTGGCATTACTGAGCTTAGAGCTCTATCTGGCAGACACAAAACCGGAAGTTACACTTCTGGTGGAGGGAAGGGAAGTAAAATTCCTGTGTGACTCAGGAGTGTCATGAACTTTGATACACCCCTCCAAGTTACCAGAATATTCTGAATCACCTGATTATATATTAGTAAAAGCAGCAAACGGACAGCTATATAGGGAGCCACTCTCCCATGATATAGCAATAACTGACCCTGTTTCAGGTATGACCCAGAAAAGTAAAATTGTAGTTTCTGCAAAATGTCCAGTAAACCTACTGGGAAGAGATCTTATGCAGATATTTGGCATAGCGGTAGTTCCCACTATGCAGGGTATGGAGGCACAAAGACAAATGGATACTTTCGTGGTGCGACCTGAGGGTAAGATTTTTTACTGGTACAGCCAGGACCTAGTTACGACTGGTCCAGGGGCAGTAACCGAGGAACTGATGAATGTAGCCATCAGTAAGGCCCCCTCCCTTGACACTGACCAACAGCATTTGTTACACTGTACTCTATACTACTGTAGCATGCCAGGACCTGATAAAAAATATGAGCAAGAATTATTCAAAAATCCTGCTAACAGATTAGTATTACGAACCTTGTATTGGGATACTGAGGGAAACAGTGTGGTAAGCTGTTCATTACCTCAGGAATTCATGACACTGTACAAATCTAATCGACTACCACATGTCAGCTTAACGAAAAATAAGAATATGAAATGGGCGGACTTAGGAGAAAAAGTAACACGATGGGAAAAACAAACTGTTTTAGAATTATCAGAGCAGGGAATACAAAAATAGAAATTGAATTGGCTAACACAGACACATCCAGCTATACACTTACAAACTAGTGAAGACAGCTGATTAGCGTTCTTATTAGAAGAAGAAGAAAAAGCCTTGTGTGATATACCAGATATTCTTTGGTCAACAGGTAAATCAGATGTAGGACTTATTCAAACAGCAGGACCAGTAACTATTACACCAAAATCAGCATTTAGACCACAAAAAAGACAATACCCCTTGAGGAAAGATGCAGAGCAAGGAATCAAGCCTATAATAGCAGCATTACTCAAGGAAGGAGTACTGGTAGAATCTCTTGATTCACCATGTAATACCCTCTATTTCCTGTTAAAAAGCAAACGGGAATGGCGGATGGTACAGGATTTACAAGCTGTAAACAATGCAATAATACCTAGAGCACCTACGGTGCCAGACCCACACACCTTGTTGAACGATTTAAAGCCGCAACAAAAATATTTTACTGTAGTAGACATAAGCAATGCTTTCTTTTCAATACCTATACATCCTGATAGCCAGTATTGGTTTGCATTTATATTTCAGGGTAAAAGATATACCTATACTCGGCTGCCACAGGGATATTGTGAAAGTCCAACGATATTTGCGCAAGAAATGGCAAGCAACCTGGCAGGGTTTACCCCACCAGGAGGTAGTCAGATTCTACTTTATGTAGATGACATTTTGCTAGCAGCCTCCACCCAGCATTAATGCAGGGAGGATACGATAGCGTTATTGAAATTTTTAGCAGCACAGGGACATAAAGTAAACAAAAGTAAGTTACAACTTTGGAAAAAACAAGTCAGATACCTGGGATATGTTATATCCAATGAAGGTAGAATATTAGACGAAGACAGGAAAACAGCAATTTTACAGGCACCTAAACCAGCAACCAAGAAGGAAATGATGTCCTTCTTGGGAACAACTAATTTTTGTCGAAGCTGGATATCAAACTATGCTTTAGAATCCGCTCCACTGGCTGATTTAATATATAAAACACCAATGGCAGCACAAGATATATTACAATGGACACCCGAAGCAGAAACAGCTTTCTGCAGACTAAAACAATTGATAGCTTCTTCATTAGTTTTAGGACTTCCGAATTACCACAAAAGATTCTTTCAGACCGTAGATTGTAAACAGGGATACATGACGTCAGTTTTGACGCAACAGCATGGGGATAAGCAACGCCCCATAACTTACTATTCATCACAGTTAGACCCAGTGGCACGATCGTTGCCTCACTGTGTGCAAGCAGTGGTCGCAGCTGCAATGGCAGTACAGGCTTCGGCCTCAGTGGTGTTATTCCACCCTCTCACATTGAGAGTGCCTCATGCAGTCGCGATAATTTTACTACAAGAAAAAATAGCATATTTATCTCCTGCTAGACATCTTTCATCTATGACCATACTGCTGAGCCAACCTCATATGGTAATTGAACGTTGTACAACACTTCCGACTCCTGTGGATGGCACGCCGCACAGCTGCCTGCAGGAAATTGAGCAAACAACTTTGCCCAGACAAGATCTCACTGATATGCCCTTGGATGATGCCAAGGTGACATTTTACGTGGATGGCTCATGCAGAAGGGGTCCTACAGGGAAAAACCTAGTAGGGTATGCAGTGGTTACAGATACAGAGATCTTAGAAGCCCAACCTTTACAGCATAACCTATCTGCTCAAGCAGCAGAACTGATAGCCTTAACACGGGCTTGCACTCTAGCGAAAGATAAATGTGTGAACATATATACTGACAGTCAGTATGCTTTCTCTAGAGTGCATGTTTTTGCACAACAATGGAAAAATAGGGGAATGATAACATCTAATGGCAAACCGATTAATCATGCGCAACTTATTTTGAACTTACTAGATTCTATTCAGTTACCAACTAAAGTAGCTATTTGTAAATGTTTAGCTCATACAAAACAACAGGATAGAATTTCAAAAGGAAATGCAAAAGCTGATGCAGCTGCAAAGCAAGCAGCCTCAGACTCAGAAACTTTACTTTTAACCAAGGAATTACAACCCTCTGAGATTTTAGATCTAGAAATGTTAAAAACAATGCAGACACTAACTACGAAATCAGAGAAACAAAAATGGGAGAAACGAGGTGCAATCCTCGAAAATGGACTGTATGTCTCCAAAGAGAAAAAAGCAATATTACCATCTAATTTATTTAGATATGCAGCTTTGTTGAGCCATGGGCAGTGCCATGTCTCAACAGGGGGATGGTACAAACATACGGATTCATAAATTATACAAAAAAATTTTGTGCAGCATGCCATATCTGTAACAAACATCATGCACAGGGGGCATTCAAACCCAAGCAAGGGAGTTTTCCTACACCACCATATCCGTTCCACACTATTTCTATGGATTTCATAGAATTGAATAAATGCGAAGGGAAAAAATACTGTTTAGTAATTATAGATATGTTTTCCAAATGGGTCGAAGCGTTTCCAACTAAAAATCCGGATGCAGCAACCGTGGCAAAAGCCCTAGTAAAAGAAATAATTCCCAGATTTGGTATACCGGAAAGGATTTATAGTGACAATGGGACACATTTTGTTAATCAGACGATTCACCAGCTTGGGAGATTCTTTGGAATCTCCTTAAAGAATCATTGTGCTTACCACCCAGAGTCTGCAGGACTGGTGGAAAGGTACAATGGAATTCTAAAAAACAAATTGAGGAAGCTAGTGAGTGAGACACAGAAAAACTGGATTTGCTGTTTGCCTTTGGCACTGCTGAGCATGAGAACAGTTCCAAATGTAAAGGGTTTGACTCCCTTTGAAATTATATTTGGAAGGGCATATTATGTGCCACAGTGGAAAGCTCTCATGCCTGCAGAACTAGAGGCTGACAGATCATTAGCTAGCTACATGAGAAAACTGTTAACAAATAAAACTGTTTTGCAGTTGAACTCTTTTTCAGATAAAAGACAGACCGGACCGCTAGAAGCAGTGCTGACTCCGGGGACCTGGGTGTGGCTGAAGGTTACGAAGAGGAAGAATTGGGCAAGTCCAAAGTGGGAAGGACTGTACCAGGTACTGTTGGCAACGCCTACTGCAGTCAAAGTTGCTGAGAGGTCGTCCTGGGTCCATCTGATGCACTGTAAACCGGTAAAGAATTTTCAACTTGATAAACATTTTGGGACTGATACACAACAAAGGCAGGATGGCCAAGAGCAAAATGAGTAAAAACACAGATCAACCCCAAAGATGTTGTTTAATCATCTTGTTGACTATGCATTTATTGACTATGATTGTGCTGACCTTCCTTTTGTTGTGGTTTTTCCTACATGTAACCACACAAGTGAAAGTGAAGAGACGTGATGAACTGTCTATAGACTGGCATCCAAACTTTAACACATACCTAGCTATGAAGCGTGTATATGTAGAGACTATGAACATTTCAAATTGCTGGGTTTGTACTGCTATACCAACAGCATATGGAGGACTGT
This sequence comes from Protopterus annectens, assembly GCF_019279795.1. Lineage (NCBI taxonomy): Eukaryota > Metazoa > Chordata > Ceratodontiformes > Protopteridae > Protopterus > Protopterus annectens. The sequence continues at coordinate 505,330,236 of NC_056725.1, read as the reverse complement.
TAATGTCCGCTGTCCCCTTGGGGATAAATGAGACTTGGGAGAATTTACTTTTTGATACAGGATCTGTAAGATCACAAGACAAAATTGCATTCTATTTGCCTATTACACAGAAGGGAATTGTATGTTTTTATAAGAATGATACACTTCAAGTGGGTTGGAGTAACTGTAATATAACCATATCTTATAAATGCTATATTAAAGTTAAAGATAGAGGCACTGTTTGTAATAGGAATTATGATTCATATTTGAGTTTAATGAAAACAACATTAAGTGATGTGCAGAGAAATCCTGTTTTGCATAAACAACTGTCTATTATAGATAAGAAAATGTTTCATTCAGAATTAACCCGCATCAGTACTAAAGTAGAAAACTGTTATTTTGTTTGTGGGAAAAAGGCATACAAATGGCTACCTGAGAATTGGTCCAGCAGTTGTTTTTTGGGTTATCTGGTTCCGGCCATAAGACATACTGCAGAATTACCTCTAGGTAAGATACGAAATGTGAGAGATGTAGCCTGGAAACCTGAAGGTCCAATCGGAAAACCTGTAAATCCAGTGGGACAAATCGAAGCTGTTTGGAAAGACCATCATTCCATAAAAAACAAAGAAAAATTGACTCATATGGACTTGAGTGACAGTGTAATATCCTGGGCTGGAATACTTCCAGCATATGGAGCAGTCAAATCAATCTGGGAGTTGAGAAAGCTGTCGAAACTTCTCAAAGTAATGAGTAATGCAACTTTTTCTGCTCTCGAACTAGTGACTGATGAAATGAATGCAATGAGAACTGTTGTGCTACAAAATCGAATGGCTCTTGACTTCACCCTAGCGGCGAGAGGTGGTACGTGCACGCTTATCAAAGAAGAATGCTGTGCGTTTATACCAGACAATCGACATGAAATTAATGACCACCTAGAGGTAATACAGCAGGTATCGGCCATGACTAAACCAGGCCCAAACCCACTGACGGACTTTTTCCAGAGTCTGTTTGGTGGGTGGGGTTCTATCCTAATGAACATCTTAATTGCTATTTGTGTTAGTCTGCTCCTATTAGGAGCATGTGTCTGTTGTGGGATTCCCTGCATGAAAAGATTAATCAAAGATTTTATTGATATATCTGTAACTGAAACTTTGTACCAAGACATTGAGTTAGAAAAATTAATTTCAGATGAAATTCTTTCCGAAGTATAAACTAAATGACTTACCTGGTTGAAAGTCCTTAAAGGAGAAGGCTAGGGGACAAAATGACATTGTTTATATTTCAGAATAGAATAAAAGTATTAAAAGGGAGGAAAATGTTAGAAAAATATGTATTTGAACATATATAAAGTGCTAGTTAAAAAGCAAATAGTATATAATGCATTTTATTCTATTAATAATATGGCAATAAGAATGATTTTACATGTAATTGCTTGAAGCTTTGGAACTGCAGTGTATTTGAACTCTGACCCTGGCAGTAGCCAGCTCAGCAAGCTTATGTTTTTCACTAATGATTATCTGCTGGGTCAGGAAATTAAATGTATAAAGCATTGAAAATCTTCTTCTCCTTCCTCTGGGACAATTGGCCTTGTAAATGTTACCAAGATAAGACACAGCTGTTGAGAAAATGTTGCAAGAAGAACAAAGAAGTGTATTACAAGACTGAACCAACTATTGTATTCGAGCAGGCCTGAAACCTTGAAGGAGTAACATTTACAGAAATACATTATAACTGACCAGGTGCTTTGCAAGGCTGTATTATTCCCAAGGGAAAGCTTTTTTAAAAAATATAACATCAGCAATCTTTATGAATAGAATACTGTTAGTAAAAGTGATGTAGATGCCCTGTGACTAACCACGTCAGTAAGGTGGGCAAAACCTGAATGTAAACACTATAAAATATTCTGTACTTCCTGCATCATGTCAGACAAAACTCTGTACTTGTATGTTTTTTTGCCTCATGTGTACACTAGTAAATTTTTGCATCTGAGCCTCCTGTGTTGTTATCTTTGTTTTTATTTAACAGATACATACTGCTGCCACATATGGATGATTCAAACTATGTAGAGTACTCTTCAAAAACATCTACTACATGCCAGTAAATACATATCTGTTACATACCTTTCCTTTGTATGTGTTTGTAGTAGTCACTTCCGTGTGTTTTGTACACTTTTTTTATATCTTATTTTTTTTTCAATAAATCTTTTTTTCAATATATTATTTTTTTTCAATATATATTTTTTTCAATATATTTTTTTTTCGATATATTTATTTTATTTTATTTTATTTATTTTACATTTGTTAACCGGGCTAGTCCAACTGGATACATGTCCATTTTCAGTGGAGGCCCGAGGAGAAAAGCTCCGCTATCTAATACATGGTAAAAAATATAAACACAATATATAAGTTATTACAAGCACAATAAGCATATTACACAATACATGGGGTATTTCAAGCACAAAAAATACTTAAGACATTAAACCACAATATGAGAAAGTAAGGTAATAGGAGATATAGCTGATACAGAAATACTGGAATGTGTAGTATGATACAGCAGAGATTAAGGAGTTTGTTTAAAAGTTTTCAATAGTATGTAGAGAAGAGTATAGTTGATAGATAAGTGACAGTATTTCTAGTAGAAAACAAGAAAGTTAGTAATAGAATGTAGATAAGAGTATAGTTGATGGATAAGAGACAGCATTTATAGTAGAAATGAACACTGAAAAAGAAAGAAAAATCTACCTGAGAGAAGTGTAAAGGATGCAGTTTGTGTGAGGAGTTGTAAAGATCAGCTCAGGTTGTTGCATGAGCATAGCCAGTGATTGGTTAGATAGTGTTTTAGTTTAGTTTTAAACAGTGTGATGGATGTTTGGGCTATTAGGTCAGGGGGAAGTTGATTCCATATCTTACCAACTGAGTTAGAAAATATAGAGTCACCTGCTGTGTTCGTTGATAGAGAAGTTTGAATCAGTGTTTTGTTAGATGAGCGAAGGTTTTTTAGGTTGTTGTAGGGTTTTATAAGGGTGGAGAGCAGAGGTGTATTTTCAGGGTGGTGAAGGGCTTTTTGGGCTATGGAGAGCTGATAGTATTGAATTAGGTGGGGTAGTTCTAGCCATCCTAGGTAGCGGAGATTCTGGCAGTGGTGTGTTTTATATGGGGAGGCAGTGGCAAATCTGGCAATGTTATTATAGGCTGCTGTAAGCTTATTGGTATTGTATTTAGAAAGGTTAGTATATATTGGGGAAGCATATAGGAGTGTCGATATGAGATGGGTTCTAGCTATGGTAGTTCTTGCTTCAGGAGTTAGAAATGGTTTGATTCTGTAGAGAGAACCTAATTTTCTATTAGTTGCTTTTATGATTGAGTTGATATGAAAGTCAAATTTAAGTAGGTTGTCAATAGTTATGCCAAGAAGTTTGGCTGTTTGGTCAGGAGAGATAAGGGTGCCATTGTTAGAGGTGAGAGAGAAGTTGATAGAGGGGGATTGGTGTGTGGGTAGGAAGAGGAGAAGTTTAGTTTTGTTAGGGTTTAGGAGGAGACAGTGATTAGAGAACCATTGCTCTAAGGTGGTGAAAGTTTTTTGGGTAAGTGAGTGTAGGTCAGTTTGGGTGGTGGCTGAGCAAATGATGGTGGTATCGTCAGCGTATTGGATACAAGTAGTTAGAGGGGTGACAAGATGTAGGTCATTGATAAAGATGGAAAATAGAAGAGGACCCAAGATGGAGCCCTGAGGGACTCCCAGAGTGGTGGGCAGAAGTTTGGAGAGATTAGTGTTCCATAACACTGCTTGTTTCCGATTTTGAAGATAGGAGGAAAACCAGTTTAAGGCAATGCTGTCAAGAGAAAGAGATTTTAAGCGATGTAAGAGTAGTTGGTGATTCACCATGTCAAAGGCTTTTGACAGGTCAACAAAAAATGCTGATGAGAGTAGGTTATTATTTCGGTTTTTATTAATGGAGTCAATAAAGGATAATAAGGCTGTGGTGGCAGTTTGCGAGGAGGTTATTGTTTAGGAGGTGACTAAGTAATTGTTTGTGGATACATTTATTGTGGATATATATTTTTTTCAATATATTTTCTTTTATATCTTTTTTGTTTCCTGTTGCTGTGGTCTGTGTCTCTCTGTGTCTCTTTGAGTCGCTCTGTGTCGCTCTCTCTCTCTCTCTCCATACCTGCAATGAAATGATTGCATGTGTGGACAGCAAGTACAGCCTGCTTTTATAGCTATCTGCACATGTGCATGTGATGGCCTCTGCACCAATTGTTGGCCACCATTTGGCAATTGCATGCAGCCTGCTGTGTGGTACTTGGCAGTACTCACTGTCATAGCAACCAAATGCTATAAATTGCTAAGTCAGGTAGGCGTAGCCCTTTCAGCTTTCCAAAGTGGGGACCATGCTTGTTTGCTGTGGACACTGTTGTGTAAGTCAGAAGGTCAGTATACTTCTTGTATCTGATGCTAGGGGTGTAGCCAGTGATTTGAATGTTGTACTCAGACCTGAATGTTGCCACTTCCAGTACACAGTTGTCAGTGTAGAATTGTACTCACCCCTACAAATGCTAACACAAGATACATGGGAGTATGTAGTTTCTTTTCTACTTATACAATTAGCTGCCATACATACGTAGTTATTGAGATGTTTTCATTTGGCACATGAACTGTTTGCGAACTGCTATACTGTGGATATTAATGTACTCACTTCTGCACAGTTTGTGTTTTTTTTGTTGACATTAGCACAGGATGCTCATGAAAACTGGACAATTCCAGTACTGAGTATGCCTACCTACATCCTTGCTGGACCTTGAACACACAGGTATTTTGTAGATTTGGGTGGGGACTGTCCTGCTATGATACTGTGTGGGGGTTGTAAAGTGCTGCTGTAATATTATTTACTGCTAAAATGGCTGGTTCTGTTATCACAGTCATGTAATACAATTCCACAACAACTACTGGTAAAGTTCCACATAACAGGTTTTGTGTTATGGCATTCCTATCTTTCCTTTACATTCACTCATTCTGATGCATGATATATATATTTCAGCAACAACCTGCAGTATATCTACTGTGGCTTAGTGGTACTTCATGCAGTTTAGTGTGTCCAGGGTTCAAGACTAACAGTGGTGTTTTATTTTGCTGCTGAGCAGAACAAGGCCCCTCATATGCAGGGTGACTAAGGCACTTTTAAGCAGTTGTAAGCAGATTTGGGCTGGTTTGCACAATGCTTAGCAATAGTTAGCTAAGTGCACACTCGCGCAAACCTGCTAACTACTGCTTAAAAGTGCTTACTCCCACTAACCCCCGCTCTCATTTCTTTGAAAGAAAAGAAAATGGGGAGATAGGACAGTGGTGAAAAAGGGGCACAAAGAGGGAAAGACAGTAGGGAAACCAGCTCGGGATGTGCAGGATCGGTGTAGGGAAGGTCCATAGCTGCCCATTTCTTTAACAGCAACAGCTGTGCATATACTAGTAATTTGGAGGGAAATTTGAAACTTTCCACCCCTGAGAGAGGGGTGAGAACAACGAAGTATGTTGTACTGCCAATTAAATTTCAGTTTATGTGTCCAGCAGACATGTGTGCAAAATGGGCAGCTATGTATGGGGCATAATTTTTTTGTGGGAGCAGATTGCCCTTTTTTTTTTTCAGGTGAGAGTGGAATGTGGGGTAGGGGAAGTAGGTATATATTGGGAGGTAGGTTGGGAGGTGAACAGACAAGACGCGTACAGGGGTGGAATATGACACATGGGGTGGGTGAACACCATTGACGGCGAAAGATGTTTGGAAATCACAAGTCCATGAGCCCACAGATGGCAACAGTGGAACTGAGATTCCCACCCATGGGCAGTCACCACTGCACCTTCACAGCCCAGAGGGTGGCTGTGCTGGGGGCTGCATAGGAGGGGCAGGCTCACCCGTGAGTTGCGCCACTCTTGCCTCAAGCTGGCATAGAGGATCAGCGACTGAACGCTCGATCTCCCTATGCACCACAGCCCGGACTGTTTGTAGGGTGATAGGTGGCCCTCCTCCGGCTACGCTTGCATGGGGGGGACAAGCCCCATCCCCTGCAGCACTTCCACCTGAAAGTGGCACAGGACCAACGGAGGAGGAGGAGGTCCCGGGCTGGGCACCAGACCTTCTGGTGCCAGGTGCCATCGCCAGCTGAGGTGGGACAGGTGGGTCCGCTGGGACCGGCCTTCCCATACGTTCTATGTTTAGGAGGATTTAATGACAATATGGATTAGTAATAGCCAACAGCATTCCAATTTAATTGTAACAGCATACAATAGTATTCCCATTAACCCAACACACCAAAGTTCCAACAGTTGAACAGCAAGCATAACATATGCATATATAGAACAACAGTGGACATTCCAACAGCATGCAGGATTGATTGGTGGCAACAGGCCACCATGATTGTTGTATGTGAACATGGCACATGCATCAAAGTAAATGCAGATATTTATAAACCAATAGGACATGTGTCCCAACAAATGTTATGAGATTAAACATACCCATTGAGGTGTGGAATTGCATTGTTTATGCACATACAGTAGGGTGTAAAAAGATACATCCATTAACAACTTATATATACTTATAGTTTACACTACATTCCTATTGACTGCAGTTATATATCCCCTACATGTATTATGACACTAGGCAATGTCCGTTAAATTGTGAAATGGGTTTTGTTTGTTCTTGATATACCTTATCTGTATCTGACATACAAATTGTCCAGGATGCAGATGTTACTGCTACATATTTATATATTTCATTTATATTTATATATCTACATATCTGGATGTGTTCAGGTGACATTATCAGGTATATTTTGACAGCCCCCTACATTTCTAGCAGCACACTGACATTTCTGGGGAACACAATAACAAACTACTCTTGTGCCAGATTAACCTGTACATGCCAGCCATGAACTGACAGTTGAGGACTGTATATATGCTTAACAGTTACTGGCACTCCCTTCATCCATTTTATATGGGCCTACCCATGTGTGGGTTGACTGCGCTTAATACAACAGTACTATTTCTATAATGCAAGGGTACAACAACATATTGAAGAAAGTGACACAGACACACTCCAGGAATTATACCTTTATTAATTACATTACACACTTTTCTAGTGGCTCTCTCATTTATTCGATATATCAATGCATGCGGAGGACTTTTATTCAAGACATATTATACCTTTATTAATAGGTTACAACACCTTTTCATGCTGTCTCACTTATTTTATATAACAGTACATGCAGAGAAGTTATTCAAGACTTATTATACCTTTATTAATGGGTTACAACACTCTTTTTCAGGCTCTCTCACTTCTTTTATATGACAACACATGCAGAATAATTACTAACCTGCCTTGTGGTGCAGCCTTAGCAGCCTATCTGCATAGGCTTACTGATTCACAGCACAGACACCTGCAGCTGTGAAGTAAATGAAGGGATATTGAGACATACCTATCCATAATATAGACTACAATAGCAATTCTTACATACTTCATTCCATGGCTACATACTCCGTAGCGGGGCATTTTCCATTTCACGGGCCTCCTGTATCCAATGGTTCAGTCGGTCCTCCTTGCGTCTCTTCAGGTCTGAGTAGTGGTGTCTGACCTGCTCACCAGTCTGAGGGACACATGTGGCACTGGTGACATCATGTGCTAGACGGTTCCAGGCTTCCGATTTGTACTCAGTGCCTTGAAACTGGCCCTGCAGGAGTCTTGCATCATGATGATGGACGAGGAGCCAAACCATTACTTTTGACTCCTCAATGCCCCACCGTTGCACTCGAAAATGAGAGCCCTCTCCAACACCAGCCATACTGTCTGCAGATAGGAGCTACAACCAGTTATGGCATTTATTCCTGCCTATGGAGCTTAAATATGCCTCATTTCCCGCACTTATTTGTGATTGGCCGGTTTTGAAAAATCTCAGGTGATTGGCCGGTTTTGAAAAATCTCAGCTAAAAGCAAACCTGCTTAGCAATGGGTAAACTTCCATTGATTTATTTGAGTGTGTTGGAAATGCATCCATATGTAAAGCTGTCATGGCTTAGTGGTTTAGTACTGTGATTATGGTGCACAGTATCCTGGGTTCGAGGCCTGTCATTGCTTTTTATTTTACTACTGGCCAGACCGGCTAGAAGGTGTAGCTGTGTTTAGCTGACTTTGGTCAACTTTGCCCAACGTTGCTTGGCAGTGCTCTACATTGCTCTACGTTGCCCGACGTTGCCCGATGTTGCCCAACGTTGAACTAGTTAGGGCGGTGGTAGGGTGGTGCGCAGCTCAGCGCAAAGCCATTGCGCTAGTTAAAGCAGTGCTAAGCTATGAGCAATTATGCTTAACTGTGCTTAATACTAGTAAACTTTGCTTAGCAGTGCTTCACATTACTTAAGATACGTTACTTATGCATTTATCAGTATGCATGACCATTCCACCTTCTTATATATATAGATATAAAATATTGTTCACTACCACATAGGCCATTTCAATGTATTTTACTAAAATTTAAAAGGTAAATGTCAGGAATTATTTTTATACACAGATTTCCTACTGAAAATGGGAAGGGGAGTGGTGGGACTCGAACTGGGAATGCCTCCTCTTTGTACAAAGGCTCTACCACTACGCTTTTGCTGTTTGGCTTAATTTGCATATAAATAGTTTATTATCCTCTTCGATGTCCACACTGCTAACTGTAGCTAAGCAATGGGCAAACCCGCGCATACATGCACAAATACGGGCAGCTATATCTGGAATAATAAAAAAAAAAAAATGGAAAGCTTTACATTTTAAACTTCTACAGGGATTTAGAATGTGGAGGAGTGTAGTGTTGGGTATGTAGACATTTGAGCAGACTCGCTCATTTCAGTTGACATTTGCAGTTTAGGCACTTGCAGGGGTGTGGATATTTGGACACGCCCCCTGCACTCGTGCACACTCCATGTTAGCCTTAGAGTTGAGTCAGTGCGCCCTCATGAATATGCATGACGCACTGACCTCATACTCTTAGACTGCAGTTTCCGAGTAAGACTTATTTAGTCTTACACGGAGGATTAGTGAATCCCAGCCATTATGAGTTACTTTACTCTGGAGATGTTTTGAATGAGAAGTGTTGAATCATAGGAGTGAGTCCTGGCCTTTTATTTCAGGTGGGAGTTTGTTCCAGAATATCGGGCTCAGTCTGGGGAAGGCATATTCTCATATGGCTTTTAAAGAGGTGCTAATTTGTGCAGATAATGTCATTTTGGTTATTTTTAAGGAGTACATTAGCTTCCTCAAAGAATTTTTTTTTCAAAGGAGGGCAGTATTCTTTTTTTTTTTTTTTTTTTTAATAAAAACAACTTTGTACTAGAGGGTGCCTAGAAACAAAGTTGGCCTTTCTGATGACTGCTATAATGTGCTTGTAGCAAGCGTCATTTGTACCTTGGTGTCTGCTTATCAGACAGCAGACACCTCACTCTGAAGACTGTTATTATACTTATAACTGATTCCCCTAAAAACAAACAAATACAAGATGATTTTTCAGCACTAGAAACAGGTAGAATTGATTCTTTATGATGTAACTAAAACAGGGTCAGTTTCCAAAAGACTTGCACTTGGTGTAAGTGACTTACTCATAGTTTCATAGGTTTATATAGGAAAGTACTAGGCTAGCCGCCCTTGCAGACTATTTTAAGACTAGCCAATTTCCATTTTTTGTGCTTGAAATAACCTATCTCATTTGGTTATAGATTGGCTTTACCCATTCCATGATCGATAATTATATATTATCCCTTATTAGAATTACTCCAGGAAAAAGTCACTTACACAGAAATCAAAACTATTGGAATCGAGCCTTATATGGTATAACTTGCAAATGGTTATACCTATGAATGGTCTTGAATGTTCCTTCAGTCTAAGAGCTCTTGTAGCTCAAGAAATGGCTATTAGCTTGAGTGTAATTGTCTAACGCTGACTCTTTACTGAGTATATCTTAAAAAACTCTCTTTTTCGTTCATTGTTTTTCACTGACTTGATTTTGTTAGTGTGTAATTTGTAAATAACTGATCCAGTGTTTCAAGTAACTGCTCTGTGATATAGCTCGTCTCAAAACAAGGACATTGCTTCTCCTCACTGTACTTATACTGTAAAATGTATAGAGGCTTACTACTACTTCTAGCAAGTATATACTGTGTTACTTGTTGTAGTCTTCTTCATTTAAATGTACTTTTTCATTTTTGTTTATCTGTTATTAATTTTATGTGCTACTGTGGAGCTTTTCTCCCCGGGCCTCCACTAAAAAAGGGCTTTTGCTCAGTAGGACACTCCCGGTCAACAAATGTCAAATAAATGAATAAAAAATAAATAGGTTAGGTGTCATGGTACCCTTAGCATAAGGCACCGTTTCATGTTTACCTATCTGGCTTTTTGTCAAGTAAGATCTTTGTGTTGCTGTGGAGGTTATGCTGGCTTTCTTTTTTATTTTTTTGATAAGAAAATGTTTTTAAAGATTATTCATACTTCTCTAGCAGTGATTCTAGTTATGATTATGCAATATTGACACAGTTGAGCCTTTCAGTGTGACGACTGGTAGCATGTTGGTTGGTGGGGCATAGGCATTATTTATTAATTAGACTTTGAGTATATAGTGCATTTGTGTATATTGAGCTGAAATCATGTGTAATTAAGCAGAACAACTAACCCTACAAGCTCTTTTCACAAACAGAGAAATACAGTAAAATGATGCTGTTTTGTTCCCATGACAATGATAGCTTAACTGCATTTCTCACCAATGATGCTAACTGGTTAGGCTTTTTATAGGCCCTATATAAAATATATATATAATGCAGACATATGCACACACACACACACACACACACACACACACACACACACACACACACACACACACACACACACACACTATGAGTTACTTGTGGTTTTGCTTACATAGCTGTCTTTTTTACTTATGAAACATTTTGAAATTCATCTAGGCTCATCCGAAAATTGGACAGTGGTGATCAGTGTATTACTTCAGTAAACAAATATCACACACACACACACACACACACACACACACACACACACACACACACACACAAACACACAGTGTAACATCCTCACAGATTAGGTCAGACCATGAAGCTGTCTCCTTTGAAATAAAACCTGGAATACTAGCCAGATCTGGAACTTTCAGGAATTACTGCAAGCCAAACAGCCTACTATTAAGTGACATGGTGGCAAAATTTAATGAATTTAAAGTAGCCTTATAGCTTAAGTACAATCACAAGGCATTCTTATGCTATGTCAACAACCTTAAAGGCAATAAACAACACTATGTTAAGCTAATTATATTATAAGCCATCTATACTGCACCAGAAGATATAGCAAATCTACTGACCGATAAAGTCTGCTTCAACTTTATCATGCTTTCTCCCCTGGATACCTCTCAAGAAGTAATCCCAAATATAACTATCACTAGGGAATAGGTTCTCAATGATCTCTAAAAGGCCAAACGCACTGCATTGATGGGTCCTAATAATATCCCAAGATTCCTCTTAAATACCAGGAAACATGACCTGAAGGGCCCACTAGAATGATTATTTAACCATAGCCTCTAAACAGACTTTATGCCAAGTGAATGTAGGACTGCAGCTGTTATTCCTCTACACAAGTTCAGGACATCTACTGACCAGGGTAATTACTGACTTATAAGTCTGACTAGTCTCGTATGTATAGCCATAGAAAGAATTATCATGAATATGATAAATAATGACATTGAAAACTGTCAGATGCTGGACTTAACCCAGTTTGATTTACTCAAGGGCAGATCATGCCTGCTTAAGCTGGTGGACTTTAAGAAAGCTATCAAAGTAATGGATGAGGGAAGAATGATGCATATGGCCTGCCTTGACCTGCCAAGGCATTCTACTTCATACCCCACTCGAGCATTGTAGACACGCTCACAAGATTAGGTGCAAACTCCTATGTCACCCACTAGACAATCAGCTGGCTTACAGATAAGTCCCAAGAAGTCTGCAGAAAGGGCAGTCACTAGCAGAGTCAGCAAGTGCTTGGTGCTGCGGCAGCTCCTTTTTGGCATCTTCTTCTCTGAAGTAAAGATTAATGTCACTGGCCTCTGGATGAACACGTTCACAGGCAATTGCAAACTAGATGCATTCATAGAATCCCCAAAGACACAGATACCCTTTAAGTATCTTCAAATATACCTTAAAATGCCACTTTCTTGAAAATCAAACTTGCCTATGTGCTCCAAATCTAACTCCAACTTAGAAGTAATCCTAAGACTCTGTTTGTACAACTGGACTTTATTCTTAACTAACAACCTTAACAAGATAACTTTCATTACTCTACATTTCTACAGTGATTTTTACATTAAAATAAATAACTTTGTTTTTAGCCTCTCTCCTATCAGAGTATAAAGATGAGCACATTGCCACTAAGTGAATACCCATTGCCTACACTTAACCTGACTGTATATTTTTACTTATTGTTGCTTATTTCTATTACTGAAATTGTATAAAAATCACACTTTTAAATAATGTAAATTGTATCAATCTGTTATATGTTTCACTGTAAATGGAGCTTTGAATTGTATTTATCTGTTATATGTTTTATTGTATATGGAGCTTTTCTCCCTGAGCCTCCGCTGAAAATGGGGTTCTGACCCAGTGGACTTTCCTGGTCAACAAATGTCAATAAATAAATAAATAAATAAAAAGGCCTGGTACAAACTAATGACTGCTGCCTGAGTCACAGCTTATCACTCAGTGCCCAGAAATGTATAATAGTAACCTTGGGAAGACAACAATTCCAGGAGTGGGCTTATGTGAATTCAGTATTTGATGCTGTCATTTAGTACAGGTAGGATCTGTGGCCATACAGGAGGCACTGAAGGTGGATAAGTAATGCATTCTGTCCAAGCAAGGCAGTATTTGCCTAATCAGTGCATGTAATTTCATCTGTGGTCTGATGCAAGGATATGAACCTGGATGTCTTTATAATAAACAACTTCACTTTGATTGTAGTAAGTGACATGGGAGCTTTAAAAAGCACCAGTGGTGGTATCTTGGAATTAAAAAGGGAAGGGAATAAACATATTTATGTAAACACAATAAATAATAATAAGTGGGGTGGATTTATAAAGAGGAATGTAAAACTGAAGTGACTGAAATCAGAAACAAAACAGTGAAGGGGAGGTGCTGCATACTGAGTTGCAATGTGCAAAAAATAAATTGGAGAAGATGCATTAACAATGATTTACCAGTTTAAGAAAATTACTGCAGACAATTTGGATAAATCCTACAGTTGCAAAAGACAAATTACAGGGAGCAAATACAGACAACAATACAATACATACATCTCAAATGTCCCTGATTTTGCAGAATGCTCACGATTTTTTTAATCTTGCTTTTGACCTGACCCTCATAACTTCTTAGGTAATCAGTGGGGATTACTGTTAAGTCAATAATGTGATAGTTTACACTTGCATTACTGTTGTTTAGAAAATGCATTCTGATGCAAAAAAAGGTATTATTTTAAGTTCATGACAGTGCTATATAAAAACAAAATGTTTTATCTAGTCTATCCTGGCAAACAAACTTCAAATCTTTTACAGCCTTTGTGACACAATTATTTAAGAATTTTGCTTTCTCAGGAATCCCTGAAAAATACAGTTGGAAGGTTTGGCAAATAATGTGTTACCAATTAGTAGGTAGTAAGGATTAAAATTTGAGGACAGAAAGAGGCTATGGTGCAGCAAAAATAAGTGTCCTACTGTAAACAGGAGGATAGTACAAGGCAACAGTACATGAACTTTGTTTCCTACTGTGAGTTGTCAATCACAGCAGCAAATAACTCAAATTACCTTTGCCACTTTGACAGATACAAAGGGGAGGTGTTCAGGGGAAGGAGAAATGAGTTTAAGGACTAGACCTCAGGCAGAACAAAAGAATGAAAATTAACCACTTTAGAAAAAAAAGGTAGTAACAGGCAGTGTAATTAGGAAATATGTCTGTGTGATTATCCCTGTTTGCCTTTTTTCTAACCATTCTTTTAAATTCATAGTGCTACAACAGGTCAAATGTGGGGATAGAAAGGGGCCTTGGAAATTATTCCTTGAGGAGAAGGAAACCTGGTGGCAGGTTTTCCTTAATGCTTGCCAGTTACCTGGGTTAAATGATCTTATCTCTATATCCAGTAAATTGAAGTTGAAAGTCTTTGATAGATAAAAATGTTTACATATTTTATAATTATATATATGTACGTTTTGTAAACATAAGCATTATTACTCTTATTATTATTTTTAAGTAATGTTTTTATGTGGGTTTATATATATATATATATATATATATATATATATATATATATACATACACACACACATATATATAAAAAAATTCATTACATTATTTAAATATATAAAAACATTTTTTTTCATTGCATTATTTATGTATGTATTTGCATTTATATGTGTAATTAGGGAATATGTCCTTTTAAAAAAATTGGTATGATTTTTAATTGATTTTAATTCATTAATGAGGTAGGGTGTGTTCTTGTAGTATAACTTGGATTGCATTTGCGCTATTACTTTGTCTGAAGAAGTTTGGTGATAGCTACCAAATGAAAGCGCTTACCTTGGATTATTTGTCTTAATAAATTTTGGACCTATATGGATTCTAGTCTACGTGGCAATATGTTTTGAGTTTTTGGTCTTCTTTTATACAGTTATTCCTGTTTGTCTTTTAAGTAGTCATTGAAAAGCAAGAAATGCTAATTATACCTGACTGACTAAAATAAAGCAAGGTGGAAGCACATGTAAAGTTAATGCATTGACAGGAGCTTAGGGGCTAGATGTAGTATTTTAAAGCCAAACATTGCATTGTGGGATACATAGAGGTAGCTAAAAAATCAAGATGCCAGACCCTATGTGGGCAGACCTGGAATTACATTTAAAAATATTTAAAAAATCTTATAGAGTCCAAAAGTGGTGTTAAAATGTAGGAAACATCAAGACATGATGAAATAAACATTTTTTTTTCAATCTGTGTGTGCGGTCTTCTAAGTAACATTTGGGGACCAGTCAGAGATCTATAGCATACTGCACTATGTATCAATGAGCATACTTAATGTCACTGACTGAACAAATTGCATCAATAACTTTGCCTTTTCAGCTGTTACTCATCATTGTTATAGCAGTTTCAATATATCTAGAAATAAAATTTCTGAATGGTCATTAAATCTTATTGTGATTTTGTTTGCAAACTATGCACTCGATACTTATGCTGCACTTATTATTCTAGATACTATACACCACATACACATTTCTTTCAAAACAACAACTCTAACTAATTCACTACCACCCCTCACAAAGCTCCTCTTCATGTACCTCCCATTTCTACCTCCTTCTTCCTCCAATTCTTAAACACATCAATTCACTCCTATAAAAGTTTACTCACACACCTTTCTGCTTTACCCCTCCTAACCTCACTACATCTACACTTTTTGTCTCACTTTTGATGTACAGAAATCCTTCCTTTCTGCCTTCCTCTTCCTGCTGTACAAATCTTAGTGTAAAACTGTCTGCCTTTACTATTTTTCATAGTTTTGTAGCAGCGTCATTATGTAGTACAAAACACTATTCCTTTACCAGAGTTCTTAGTGTAGTACAGCAGTATATAAATACTTTTACTGGTCAATGCACTCCTAATGTAAGATATTTAACAACCTCTTGGCAACCTTGTATTGCTTAATCCTATAACTTCTCAACTTTGACTGTACTACTATTTTCTTAATGCAAATTACTATGCACTTGTATATTACCATGTGCCCTTTGTTATCTGGCTGTAAACCTTGGCCTGAGCCTTAACATGGTCCACTTGCATCAGTGCTCTAACATGGTGAACAAATGTATAAATACACACATATTACACACATATAAGCAAAAGTACTTTAAAATAAAATTGTCACTTTGTTAGCATTTGTTGTATTTTTTTACACAATTTTCCAGTGGTCTGAACAAATAAGCCAAATAAAATCTGCTACTGTTGACAAGTAATAAATGATATAAAAAGATTGTATCCCCCCAGACAACATGGCTTCCTTCCTTCCCATACTAGTCACATTGCACTTCTTACCTTTATAGATACTGTCACTAAAGCAAGAGATAATGGCAAACTAGTCTCCTCCTTATTACTAGACTTGTCTAAAGCCTTCAACATAGTTTGTCACAGCAAACATTTACTTCAAAAGTCCTAACTAGGTCTCTCTCAGCCCACTCTTTTATGGTTCAGACGCGGCTTGTCTAATAGGTATCAGTCAATAAAATGTCAGCCCTCCCACTCTCCATACCTCCCAGTCACTACCGGTGTACCACAAGGTTCTATCCTTAATCTACTGGTTAACATTGTCACCAACACCCTCTATGCATCCACACAACAGACCTCCTTAATACAATACATAGATGACTCCATATGCATTTGCATATCTGTCAACATGGTACAGCTCCAAAAAATTACTCAGGAAGCTTTAATAGCCACTGAAACATGGCTTTGTAACTCAGAACTCATGCTTGTGAGTAGGTTTGATGTATGTATTGCAGTGGATCCAAAAAAATAACTACTTTTTTTTTCCTTAAATCCCTCTCTTGTGAAAAAACAAAATATAAAATCCACTATCTTAATAATACAACCATTGAAGTCAATTATCATAAATTATTAGGGATGATAGTGGATGATAATTTTAAATGTCCTCACAGCAAGAGGTTCTCCGGTTCGATCCTCAGCTGGGGTGCCTTCTGTGCGGAGTCTGCATGTCCTCCCTGTGGTCACGTGGGTTTCCTCCGGGTGCTCCGGTTTTCTCCCACATCCCAAAGACATGCTGTAGGTGAATTGGACACTCTAAATTGGCACTAGGTGTGAGTGTGTGTGTGTACCTTCTGTGGAAGGTTGGGCGCCGGGCTGGCAACTCGACACTGTAAAACTCCACTGCCAATCATGAGCGGACAGGCGATCCGCTATGGCGACCACTAACCAGGAAAAGCTGAAAGAAGAAGAAGAAGAAGACCTACGTATAAAAAATTGCATAAAAAAATCACCAAAAATTAGGGATGCTTTATAGAGCCAAAAACTTTCTCACCACCGCAATTAAAAATATTCTTGCCACTACTTACCTCCTCCCCTCACTAATTTATGGTGCTCCTGTCCTTACTAACCTCCAGGCATCACAAAAATCAAAACTTGATCAATGCTATAATAAAGTGGCTACATTTGCAGCAAACAACCTATTTAGAACCCACAACTGTATAGCACTAAAAAGATTAAATTGGTTAAAACTACCCCATCAACTAACATGTACGTAGCTTCTTACCACCTATGAAATTATCCGGAATCCATCTGCTTGTCCAGCACTAAATACTATTCTACACATCTATGTTCCCTCTCTGTCATTATGATCCAATGATCGAAACCTCCTCTCCAGAAATCTATCAAATCTGCTGGTCATTGTCTGTACTCATGCCATGTTGCTAAGGCCTGGAACTCTTGATCAGTATCCACTAGTTCAATACCATCCCTCAAGTCTTTTAAAAACATGATGAAATAGTTTCTAGCCAAATCTGGCTCTGTTCTTGCTCAGCTGAGGATAAACTATATCCCTAAATATGGGCAAGTACTTATTCATACCTTATACCTCCTTACCTCCCCTCCTTCACTCACTTCCTTACTTCAATCAATTTCTCTCCCCTATCTCTCTGACTAAATATACCATAACTTTTTTTTCTCTTGCTTCATATTGCATTTCCTGATTGTATAATACTAACTTACCTTTAATTTCTCTAAACTGTCTAAATTTTTCTACATATTAAATCATTGTCATAAAAGTTAGATCTATTTTTAATCAATTTTGGCACATTTGGTAATAAATGGTAGATGTTTTTGTATCATTTTTGAAGATTGTAAAATTATTGTTCTTAAAATGGTTTTGTAAAACTTTGAAGCTTTTCCCCTGAGCCTCCACTGAAAATAGGCACCTATCCATTGGACTTTCAGAATAATTAAATGTCATTAAATAAATAAATAAATACATATGAAACAGCACTGATGTATTCATTTACCAAAACACTTAGATTATAACTTATTTTATTAGCATCCACGGTGTGATCACCATGCTGGCACAACTGGAACATTAACATACCAAACCCCCACAAGTCACAACAGACATGGAGCATGTCATAATTAAAGAATAAAATGTTATTGTCCAAAACAGAGAAAAATATTGCAACAGCTGGTTTGCCACACAAAAAAAAAAACAAAAAAAAACAACAACAACAAATGGAAACAATGCAAACAGCAATTACATAAAGTGATTTACAGCAAAACTGAATGTTCTGCGCAGTAAAGCAACTCTACCTCAGTCATTCAACATGTGAAAAGTCCACATTTTACTAATTAAGAATAACATGATCAGCACTTGGTAGAGTTTCAAAATTGCCACACAAAGTAGTTTTCTGGAAATGTATGATTTGGCTTCATTTACATCTTCAAAAGTGAAGTGTTTTCTTATTATAGGTACCCTGGTCATCACTGATTACTCACCATCACTCAGTACCCTGGCCAATACTCAGCACCCTGACCACTACTCAGTATGCTTAGCATCATTCAGTACCCTGACCATCACTCAGTACTCTCACCATCACACAGTACCCTAACCAGTAATCCATACCCTTAAAATCATTCAGTACTCTTACATTCAATTAATACCCTGACTGTCATTTAGTACTCTCACAATCACTCAGTACCTTGACAATTACTCAGTACTTACTACTCTAACCATAACTTAGTACCCTCACCATTAGTCAGCACCCTGATCACTACTCCATACCCCTAAAATCCTTTAGTACTAAAGAAGCTGGTGGAAAGCCTCATAGACATAAAGGAGGTTGGGGTGGATGTGGCAACTTTAAATAGAAGGAACCCTAACCATGAACAGAAATGGAAAAGCAAGCAACATAGGGCAATAACGCTAACTGCTAACTCTGCTTTTTAGAACTGGCATTTGTTTGTTATTTATTTTATTTTATTTTATTTTACTTATTTGCTAATTCATCAATTTATTTACTTATTTTTAGCTGTTTTCAAAGAACTGGAGAGGTCTGTGTTATGAGTTTGACAGTTCTGAGATGCTTGGCACAAGACTCATATCTATTTATATCATGATTGAGAGTCTTATTTTGCTGTTGTTGTGTGACTGTTTTAACTGGCCATTGTTAATGTATAAAAAAGTTAAATGTGAGATACGGATTATTAGAGTCTAAGGCAAACCTGATTCAGATAATCTTAGTTGGATAAAATTTGTTATTCATATTCTGTGCTGTCCAGTCTTGGTAAACTTCAGTGTAGCTAATCTAGAATGGCAAAATGGTACTGAGTGGTCTAAACCACAATGTTTAAGTCATCCTGTACCTTTTTTGATGAGTTTGTATTCTGGAACATTCCTGGTATGCAATGTACTCAAGAGTATATGACTAATGAGTGTACCATGAACACTATTTTATCAAGGGGTCAGTATACAACCCACTGCACCTTAATATTACTAGTTAGATGCAGAGTAGCAATATTGCTACAGTAAGTGCATCTTGTTTTATTTATTTATTTTGCTTTTGTTTACCAGATTGATCTGACTGGGTTTAGTCAAACCCCCCTTTCCTTGGTAACCCAGAAGGAAAAGCTCCAGCATATTACAATTATTTTTAAAAAGACATTCAGTAATATACATGAACAGACACTAAATAATCAGTTTATGTAACAGGATGAATACAATTGTTTTAAAAAATGAAAAATAAATTTAAACCATAAAAATAATAAAAAATAGTATTTGTTTATTTTAGTTACACTTTGTTGACTGTATTAGTCTTACTAGGCCAACAGCCTCTTTTCAAGGGAGACCCGAGGTGGCATTCATATTGACTAGGGGAAATTTGACCATGGCAGTGGGGAACTTCTACTCTTTTTTATAGGTGCCACAAGTTCTTTTACATCCACCTGAGCTACGATTCTCAGTTTAATGTTTCATCCAAAGGATGGCATACTTAGGAGTGCAGCTTCCCTGTATGGTACACTGTAGAGTCTGCATGAGAAAATGAATCCAGCTATCTGGTGTGGAACAGAAGCCATCATCTTCTTCACCAAAGGTGAGGGTGCTAGTCTACCTGTTGAGCCATTGAGACTGCCATTGTTTTATGTTCTGTTACTGATTATGCACCTATATCACTTTTAAAAATGTCATGTTTAATAAAGATGCTTTAAAGAACACCAGTATAAAAGTAAATCTCCAGCAAGAGCTGCACACCCATATATTCATTTAGTCCTATTGCAGACATGTAAGAATAATAATTTTGTTTAATGATGAATCTTACACTGAGCTATGTGTATTTCTTGTAGATTAATGCTTCTCGTATTGCAAAGATACATATTTCTGTTACCTCATAGGACTGTGAAGTTAATTGTAACCTGTCAGTACAGGTTTATATAAGTCAAGCTGGTACACATGTAGATAGTAATTATCTCATAACATCGTACAGTACCCACAAAGAGATATAGGATAAACAGTACAGGATGCTGGGTCCCATCAATAGGTACTATAGTGGCAGCAAAGTTCTCACCTGTTTGTAGACGAAAGGTTGGTTTTTAAAGAAGCTTTAAAAGTATGGCTGTAAGTCAGTTGTCTGATTTGTTTGAGCAAAGACTTCTAAGTAAGTACAACACATGAAAAACTGTGGTCCCTGGATGTGCAGGTAGTAGAGGGTGCCTAAAAGAGACGCTTTAGAGGTACATAAGGACCAAGAAGAGGAGGTGGAGAATGACATCACCAGGTTAAGTCATATAGGAAGAGCATTGGCAGGAACACAGTGATGGCTCTCAAGAACTGCATCTTCAATGAAACTTGCAGTTCTGTTATATCCAGAACTGAGTTTATCAATAGCTTTCTGCTTGGGAGGAAGTGGCATACAAATGATGTAGAAGGCTATACAGTAAGACAGGGAGAAGAACTATACTGACATTTGTGCACTTAGAAGTAGGAATGAAGGAATCTTTGAGATAATACAGTAGTCCCAGCTTTAGGTTCTTAGAGAATGACGCTACCTTTTTAGGAAGAAAATCCAAGTGTTTTACACACTTCACCTGTTCAGAGACAGTACCATATAAGGATGTGGTACGCACTGGAGTTATATAATAGCAGTAAACTTCCTGGCATCACATAATATAACCTTGGTCTTCAAGACACTGAAGGGAGTTGGTAGTTGTTTTCAGTTTCATGTTTTAATTAGAGTCACAGAGTAGATCTAACACCTGTAGCCTGCATAATAGAATATCGTCTGTCCTGCTTCTATGCTACAAATACCAGAGATTCTGGGATTTATGATTTCTGGTAAGTGATTATGATTTATGCAACTAAGTAAATAAATTCCATCTCAAATAACGAGCATTGTTACAGTAACTACTGCAAAGTGGATATTGAACTAAAACTAAGGTTGTAATGTGGGACTGTTTATGCTAAACATGCTTTTACCAAAAGATAGATACAGAATATGTTGCTCATATTAAGGGAGGCTTACTGGCACCATGATTACAATACCCATGTGGATAACAGCTATCCTGCATATCTACGGTCAGTTCCCATTTGCTGCTTTCTTGATTTGTGACTTAGTGTATCATTTAACTTGACTAAATCTCCAGGATCACCAATGAATATACTGTAGATGTTTGCACCTAGGAGGGCTGTATAAACCAGCCATGCTGTTATGACATATTTATTTATTTACTGATTTGCTGACTTGCTAAGTGAACTGAACTAGTCATCCTTTTCAGCTATAAAGGAGGAGCATTTTGAATAATCAAAGAATATAATATGAAAAATAGAAGGAAAATAAATGCAGCTAAAAGACAGTAGTGAAACATAGGGCATGACTGCAAAAGAACTTGACTAAATTGACTAGTTGGGCAAACGAAAATAATGTGCTGATAAATACATCAAAAACTAAGCAAATAAGATTTGGGAGACACAAACTGAAAGGTGTATATTTAATACAGGTTCATAGGTGGGTACTAGAATATATGCGCAAAGGCATTTATAAGCCTAGAATGTGTTGGCTTTCATCGCCCCCTTAGATTAGTTCCCTGTGCCTCTGTCCAGTAGAGCCACTGAAGTGATCCCCAAGGTAAACTTTCTGTTTCCCATCCACTCATCAATGTTTCTTTTGAAGAGTGTTAGCAAGGAGCTCTGCCTAATGTAGACTGAGATCTTGTTCCAAAGCATGGTAAGTCTCTGGGACAGTGATCTATCCCTCCAGCATGTCCTGTTTATTGTTGTGGTGAGGTTTAGATCCCTAGAGCGTGTGGCTCGAGGGGATAAGGTTTTCTTTAGGTGGAGCATGTTCATCAATTCTGGGTTGGACATGACCTTGTATGTCAGGCAGAGATCACCTCTGAGTAGGCGGTATGCAACCGAGTACAACTGGAGTTTCTTCAGTCAAGCTGCATAGGGCATCTGTTTGAGGCCATTGATCTTCTTGGTGAGGTACTTCTGTGGTCTTTCCAGCTGTTGCAGGTGTCTTGTAAGGTACATCCAAAATGGGGTGTTGTACTCTAAGATGGGTCTGATGAGTGATGAGTAGAAGGGCACAATGACCTCTTTTGATCTGGATGTGAACCCTTTTATGATTAGGTGGGCTACATAGAAGGATTTCCTAACCACTTTGGCAATGTGATTATCAAAGGTGAGATTACTATCTACTTGGGTCCCCAGATCCCTTATTACGTTTTCCATATTTAGGGGACTATCACCTATGTGGTAGTTTGTGGGTACTTTGTTTTTTCCAAAGGGGATGACTATGCACTTTTTGGCATTTAGCTTGAGGCCATGATTTTGACACCAGGTATCCATCTCAGTGAGACCCTTTTGGAGGATGTTTGTGTCAGCCGGAGAGTCAATTATAGCCCCTAGTTTGCAGTCGTCTGTGAACTTGGTCAGCCATAGTCCTCCTGTGCTTGCCTATACCTCTGAGAAGTATATGCCAAACAGGAGGGGTCTTAGGACTGAGCCCTGGGGAACTCCACTTGTAACCGGTTTAGAGACGGACCTAGCTCCCACAACTCTCACCATGTGGGTTCTATCCGTGAGCCAGTTGGCAACCCATCTTGTGATATAGGGGTTTATGTTCAGGTTGGTGAGCTTGTCTATAATACCAGAATGGGGAATGGTGTCGAAGGCCTTAGCAAGGTCTAGGTAGGCTGTGTGTACCACCTTTCCCTTGTCTATAGCCTTGGTAACTGTCTCAAAGAAGTCCACCAGGTTTAGGAGGCATGATCTGCCCTTAACAAAGCCAATCTGGGTAGGGTCCAGTGTTTGGAGGTTCCCAATGTCTCTGTTAATGAGTTCCATGATGATGCACTCCATAGCCTTGCAGACCAAGCTAGTCAGGCTTATAGGGCAATAGTTTCCGGGGTCTGTTGTGGCTCCACCTTTGTGGAGCGGAATAACCATTGCTGTGTGTCACTCTGTGGGTATGTAGCCTGGGGAAAGGCTGAGTTTGAACAGTGTGTATAGGTGAGGGGTTAGTTCGTCTTTGAGCTTGTGTAGGACGCAACCTGAGACACCGTCTGGTCCCATTGATGCTGTGTTTTTGACTTTGGAGAGGGCTGTTTTAACCTGAGTGTCTGTGATTTCAGGGACTCTACATTCTTCTGGTATGGTTATGGGCCCTTTTGGGGGTGAGAGGGGGGTGAAGTTTGCGCTGAACCTGTCTGCCAGGATGTTGACAATATCAGTCAGTTTAGTGTATTTTGTGCCATTCTGCACTAACTCCGAGCAGATCTGAGCATTGCCACTTAGATTCTTGACATAGCTAAAGAATGCCTTGTGGTTATCTTTGGAGTCTTTGGCAATGTTTCTTTCAAAGCTCACCTTGGATGATTTTATGAGGGATCGTAGTTTCTTGCTGATAGTGATCAGGGATGTCTTCCCTTCTTGGGATTTTACTCTTTTCTGTATTAGTTTCCTCCTTCTATTGTATAGCTTGTTTATGGCAGGAGTCCACCAGACTGGTTTCCTTTTCTTGGAGGAGTGAGTCTTGGTTTTGCTTGGGATGGCATGATCCATGCATTCTTGTAGCTGCCCGTAGAATGCATTAGTAAAGGATTTTGCAGCTTGGACAGTGTTATCCTTCAGTGTGGGGGCTTTGAAACTTCCCACCTCGGTCTTAAGCAAACGTGACGTTTGCTTTTAAAAAGTTTTTCATGGTGGCTTTCTTGTCCGGGGGTGAGGGCAGAATATGGATATCCAAAGTGATTTGTTTATGGTCAGATCTAACCAGCAAGGGGTTGACCTCTGGTGTGGAACACTGGTCGCCCATGTTGGTGATGACCAGGTCCAATATGTTGTCACCTCTGGTGGGAGTGCTGACCAGTTGAACCAGGGCATTTGAGTTTATAAATTCTAGGAAAAGTTGGGCAAGGAGTTAGTACTTGAATAGTTCTCCCAGTTAATGTTTGGGTAATTGAAATCGCCCAATATTAGGGTGTTTGGTAGGACCTTTATGTTTCCCAGTGTTTCCAGAAACGCAGACTGGGGGTCCTGGGACATGGTGGGTGATCTGTAGCAAGCTACAATTTGAACTGCAGTTTTGCCCATTGTTGGATGCACGTGGATGATCTCTGAAGCATCATGCTGTGCCACTAACCTGGAGGTGTGGGTATCACTCAGTGATTACAACTGTAGACTCATTTAAGGACCTGAGTATATGGGTAGATCCAGCTTTGAGTTTTTCTAATCATGTCAACCAATTGGTCAATGATAGTTATAGAACTATATGTTGTATAAGCATGAGTAAACTGGAAATAGTACAGCGGAAATATACCAAGGGCATCCATGGATGTGAAAATTTAAGTTATTATGAACGACTAAAATATCTGAACTTGTACAGTGTTTCATATAGATATTTAAGAGAAGATCTAAACAAGTAGCTCTAATGTATTCTGTATATCGGATGTAATTATTCACATACACACATCTATCTGTACTTGCAAGTCCCGTCTGACCTATAGTGATCTTGAGAACAGCCGCTGCCACCCGAGGAGTGTACTAGACAGTATGGACTGGAAATAGATTGACAGGCCTTTCATTTGTATACACACGCACACTGCATGTGCACCTAGGAAGAATTTGCAGTCAGAAATCAGCCTGCTACATGTCCTTTGGAGAAAGGTGGAATTCCTGAAGAAAAAAGAGAAAACACACAGAATCTGTACATAAGGTACCCCCTAAGAATCGAACTGGTGAACCTCTTGCTGTGAAGTGATAATGTTACTCACTGCATCACAGTGCTTCTCTTACACATGCTACCTGTATTTATTCTCTGAGGGGAACAATTCCACTTTCAAAAATAAATTAGCTATTTCCTTACTAATATTGACAAGATAAAGAATTACGCTAGGCTGTTGCATTAGTTTCTAGTCAAACTGTATTATTTGCTGAACATTTGCAGGAAGAAATTAAAAAAATTTAAAAGCCACCTGTGGAAAAGCTTCTGTGTACGACAGGATATGTCCAACATTTTTCCTGAAGGTCAACCATCTTTCAGTGCTTACCCATCATTCCTAGTTGTGGAATGAATGACACCAGCAACATCTATAGCTAGATGTGCTGAATGAAAGGGAGATTACACTTCTTTTCTCTTCATTTTAAACATCTGTAACTGACCAAGACTGTTCTTAGATCAATAGTTAGCAATTTATGCATTTGTTTGTCAGGCTGATAAAAATATGCACTCTGTGTTTCAAGGGTTCTTACTGTATTCTTATGTTGTGCACTTCTTAGCAGGGAATCAGTCCATTTGCTAAATCAGTTAGCAGCAAGCAATCCTGAGTGTCATGACCTGACCTCTAACACACTAATAGTGCACTAAGCAGAAGCTGAGAATAAGCCTCAATCAGTAAATCAATTAAATGCTCTTTGGCAGAGGTCAGTGAGAAAGGGAAACAGTGTTCTTTTAACCAGTGAGGGCTCAGTATTTTATGACCTTTACTTCCGTGTAACCATAATTAAAATTCAAGGAGATCCATGGAACTAACGAAAGAAATTGTTTTCTCAGTCTTGCTCATTTCCATTCAGTACCATAATAGTTAAGGTTACTCTGTGTTTAGCTATTTTATGTAGTAAAACTGATGTGCATTTTTATTTATTTTTTTTTTATTTTTATTTTTCCAAAAGCAAATGAGGACACAGAAGAGCTAGGGAGGGATAACAGCACAAATAACAGGGAAAATAGAGGTTCCAGGCAGGTATAAGTAGGAAATCAACCAACGCTGCAAGATTACATAAAACAAATTTAAAACTGATGCAGGTAACATGATGGATACACAATAGTGGATTCACTGAACAAGCCATTGGTGTAATTTATTATTTAATTTAGTTATATTGATTTCATTCATGATTATGTATAGGAAGCCAATAAAAGCCACGATACAGTAGCAATAGAAAAGGCAGTGCATCTAACCTGGCTGTAATTTCTCTAATGAAATACAGCCTATTCAAGTGTTGCATTCTCTACATCCAGAGGGGTTCCCTATTTTTCTAGGCCCATGTTACACATTATTGAACTCCAGTGAGCATTTTTGCATAATATAATGCCTTGAGAATATGGTACATTTAGGATAATGGACTTCCAGACATTATTTCGGAAGGTCAAAGGGTAAATTCATAATCTCAGAAATATTTGGCATATACCGTCCATTTCAGACCACTAACATTCAGATTTAGACAAAGTCACAAATATATGCGGTCAATCTCCCACAACATGTGAGGAGCACCTCCAACATTAATTTGGACTTCCAGTAAATACCTGAGTCACTCTACTGGTCGAAACAGAGCTAAAAGCAACAGTTCCTATCAGCTTAAGATAACTTATCCCCTCTACAAGAAACAAGTTCTATCCAGAAAGGCTCAGGAAGAGGGAGCATAGTATTGTGTAAAGACCTATAGGTGCACAAGCTCATGGCAAGCAAAAACCTGTCTTCCTACACAATCATACTAGGTATAGCTACCATAGGAGTCCTTAGACATATAGGATATGTGTGCTTTCAACTTCTGCAAAATCTGTTTCTTGGGGCTAGTCAGCCAATACAGTATTATGTGTCCAGTACCATAAAGGCCCTTATCTGTGACCAGCATGATTTAACTGTTAGATTCTCTGACTGCTTGCACTGTGCATCATAAACCTGTACTAGTATTTTGAATTTGGAGCCCAGAAAGAAGAGAGACAAATTACAGAACTGATGGTCTCCTTCACTGAAGCTGCTGGCTAGAATTTCCACTCTTAATCTTGGCCAAACTGGGGCCCAACAAAACCTGGACTGCACATGCTCCTTTCATCCAATGTATCCAATGTAAATTTAAATGGGTGGACAAAAGGCAAACATGAATATACCATTTGAGGAAACGCGACCATTTTAATGAATTAATTGCAGATCCATTGGCATCATCTTGGACCTGTAAGTCTGTATGTAATTGCCCGGTGCTTCTGCCACTATGTTCTGCATAAATGCCTTTGTTTTACCCACAGAAAGCACCAAATTCACCCCAAATACTTTATATATAGCTTCCTAGAGTCAGCAGGGAAGGTCTTACCCAGCTGGGGTTGGGAAAGCAACCTACAAAGAGCACTTGAGAGTTTGAGACAATCATTTTAAAGTAGGATATCTCTCTACCTGTGGTGGGCAGGTAATACGTTCATATGTCCTCTTGTCAAGGACATAGAGAGTGGAATCAGTATATCATCAGTAAGCAGGTTCGGTGCTATTTAGGAATTAGCAGCCCTTCCAACCTCTAACTCACAAAGGAAAAGCCTTCTCAAGGTAATGAAAGTTTCCATAGCCAGCATAAACAGGAGGAAGGAGAGTAGACAGCGTTGATATGTGCTGCCTTTCAAATGCACTGCTTCAGAAACCCACACGCCTAAACAAACTGATGTAGAAGATTCATCAGAAAGAAGTTTGACACCATCAATCCATTTGTCAGGGAAATGACATTTTCTCAAGTTACCCATAAAATAGTTCTATGACAGGCTGTCAGTGACACACTCTGCACCAATGCTTTTTGCTACAAGAGGAATTTTTTACCTTTGTGAGTTTTACAATAAACTCGAAAGATTACTCACCGGACACAATTGAAAGGCTACCTGTTTGGAATGAACCATATCTGATCAAGGTTTTGCTGCTACCTTATCACTTCCGTTATCTTCTTTATCCACAAAATGATGTACATACTATATTCAGGAGGTGATAGCCTGATGAATCTCATAGATCTTTGCCTGCGTTAAGAATTATAATTACTGTAACAGCCTGAAAATAACCAATGGAGTTTACCTCAAGGAAGCTTTCATAACAATTACACACTTGTAGCAAGAGAATCAACAAAGAGAGAGGAAGGGATCTATAAAGTCTGGCAAAAAAGCTATGTCCTAGATCTTTCCAGCATTCATTGAGGTTATACTATTTTGTAAATCAACGACACTAAAAGTGACCTCCATCTTCCCTCTGGCAGTCAGTTAGGTGTCCTGATCTTGGTTTTGAGGCAAACTCTCCCACAGTTCCCATCTCAGCCTCAGGGAATATAGATGCTAGTTCTTGCAGCTCATCAGCAAAGATTTTCAAAATATCTAAGAAAAACCCAAATACCAGCGAAACACAACTCCACCAGACACTGGTGCAACAGAGGAACGAGAAAGGAATTAACATAAAACAATTTATTCAACATTTTCGTCCAGTAGACTTCTTCAGAATAAAATATTCATCACTGTCTCAAACATTTATACACATGCTGTCTAATTAATCAATTAACAATCTAATAATTCAATAAAACTTTAAAAAGAAACAGCAGGATGCAATCGAGGCAGAATCGCGGCAGGAGCCTTTTTCGGAAGAAGAACTAAATTCGACTCCAGTCTTTTCTGTGAGTTTAGAGAATAAATTGTACAATCTATCAGCCATTATTTTGACTGACAAACATGAACGTGTTTTAAAGTTGGGTTTCAACTATGTTACAAGTAAGCGAGTACTAGTTGCTAATACTTTATTAGAACTAAAAATGTATATTAGGAAACTTAATCTAAAATATATCATGAAAGATGTTAATGTGAACGCCGCGCATTGTTTTCACAAACTTTCTACATATAATCCCTCTTTACATTCTACACTTAAAGTGTTTGAATGTTTTTGTGAGAGAGATGTAAGGTCTGTGTTACATAACAAACCAAGTGCAATGTACTTTAATTTAACTAAAGAAGACAAAACAGCATTGACTGAACTTAGAAATGATTATGACGTACGCTTTATGAAAGCAGATAAAGGGGTGGGGTAGTTGTTATGCTGACCATTGATTATAACAAGGCAATGGAAAGCTTATTAGCTAAGAAAAGTGAATATTGTGAGGTTACATATAACACCATTGACAGAAGTTTCAAATATGTTGAATATTGTTTGTATGATTTTTTAATGAATGGTGATTTGTCTGTTGATTTATACAATTATTTTTTAGTGGAAAACACTAAAGTGGGTATACTGTTCGGTATACCCAAAATTCACAAACATTTAAACAACCCCTCCTTTCGGCCGATAGTGTCAGCGTCAGGCAGTATAACTGAAGGCATTTCATTGTATCTGGACACTGTCCTGAATCCGTTAGTTCAAAGCCTGCCTTCTTTTATAAAAGATTCTTGGTCTTTTTTAGATCAAATAAGGGATTTTTCCATGATAATAGAATCAGCTAACTTAGTTTGAAGTAATTTTACTATGTTAACAGTAGATGTTACATCACTATATACTTCGATTCCCCAGACAGAAGGTGTTGAGTTTCTGGTTAATTTCTTACAGAAATATACTACTTGGAATGATTCCGCTATTAAATTATATCAAGGATTATTACAATTGTTATTGGAAAATAATGATTTCATCTTCAATAAAAAGTACTATAAATAACTAAAGGGAGTAGCGATGGGGGCTACAGTAACCCCAGCCTTTGCAGGACTGGTCATGGGATGGTGGGAAAAGGATATATTAACGTCCCTATATTTTTTTCCTAAGGTATTGTTTTATTGCAGATTTATTGACAATCTTTTTTTCGTTTTAAAAGGTACAGACATTACTCCAGGTTCTTTTTTTGAAGAAATCAATGCCAGTTATAGTTTCTTAAAATTTACAGTAGGTGATATGGGTAATAAAATATGTTTTATAGATGTAGAATTGACCTGGAATGTTATGGAAAAGAGGTTTTCTAGTAAAATATACAGGAAAAAAACATATGTAAACAATTATTTACATTTTCATAGCAACCATCCCAATTTTATGAAAAAGAACATTCCTAAGGGCCAGTATATAGGAGCATCAAGAACGGTGAGTGATGAGAATGATTTCAATGATGAGGTTGATTTTATCACTAAATTGTTTTGTAATACAGGTTACCCTATTAAGCTATTAGAAGATAGAGGTTTGGACATTAAAAATAGAAGAGAACATGATTTCCCTCCTGTTTTAGTTAGAGGTTTAACTACAAATAAACCGTATAGCAGTAAAAAGTTTTGTGAATCACTACCTAGGTGTGTTATTGAGATGTCAGTAGACAGTGAAAATATCAAATCCGTCATACAAAGTAGTTGGAAAATAATAGCAGGAAGTAGTCATTTAAATGCTGTTTTGGGAAACGAGCCAAAGTTTGTGTATAAGAAGGGTAATACCATTAAAAATATGTTACAGGTAGATGAGACCTCTATTTTACCCCCTGTTACTAACAAAAGTAAAGGTATGTTTAAATGTTACAGTTGTAGTGCCTGCAGATATATTTTGGAGGGACCCTTCATTAATTTAGAGCATTATCACAAAACTATAAGTACTACTGGTAGATATAAGTCAGGATTCACGAAGGCTTGCACGGAGTCTAAGAGTAGTGTAAGACTCCATGCAGCCCTCGCGATCCAGGAACAGCCCAAAATTCCATGTAAGAGACCAGCTAAAACGTCTCTTACATGGAATGGGCGTGGATATGCTAATCACCTCACTTGCAGCCGAAAGGCATGCAAATGAGGTAGATTAGCGATCCAGGAAGCCCAAAGCAGCCCGTGTAAGAGCCGTTTTAGCTGCAGAAATGTACTCAGTTGACAACTGAGTATGTTTCTGCAAAAAACACAATGGAGCCATGTCAGCTCCAAATAAAGGGTGCATATGTGTCAGGCAGCATGCCAATGGCCAAATATGTGGCCATTGGCAAGGTACCCCGATGCAAATATGAGAAATAAATATTTTTTTTTAGGCGATCGCCGATGTTTAAACGCAGCGCAGCGCAGCCCCGCACAAATGGGCTGCGCTATATAAAACATAAAAATGAAGGTTATAAACCCACAAATGTGGGTTTTATGCAATACATGGATTTACAATGCAGGGACCAGCAGACCAAAAACAACATGGCCACCGTTTAGTGGTTGCTAAGGGGGGAAGCTGAGTCTGAGACATGTAACTAAGCATTAGTAGGCAATCTGATGTAAATGAGTGTTAGGATACTGAATTCCACTGTCACATAGCAAATGAGCACATTCTGAGTAGTGTAAGAGATACATAAGGGGGAGGAATAGAGTAGGAGATAGGTGACATCACAGGGGGGAATGGCAGAAAGAAATGCAGTTCATTGGAGGTCAGTGTTACATGACAGATGTCAGACACATATCATGGAAAGAGGAGTGCCACAAGATAAGCATGGGGAAGTCAAGAAATGGAAGGTGTACACTGTTGCTTACACCAAAGTTTCTTGCTGGGTGTGCATGAGCACGTGTGTGCGCCATGAGGCGCGAGTAGGGCAGTGTGCACGCGTGTAAGGCAGACTGAGCATGTGGGAGCCTGTTGGCAGATGTGTAAGACTGTTTGCGCTGGTGTGCGTGCGTTTTAACCCGAATAACAAGATTCTAAACCGTGTAAGCATGTGTGCGCGTGTGTAAGCCACTGTGAGCGTGTTTCTGCTGGTATGCACGTTGCTCCCCCCTGAGGAAACAGAAAGGAAACAGGAAGCAACAGAATTAGTAGGAAGCTAGCAGGGAATACTGCTGGAGCTAGCAGGTGAAAACAATTAAAAGCAGACAATTACACAGGCAGAATAGTAGCCTAGCCAAGCACTTAAAACTCTGCAAACAGCAGTGCAGGATGTTTCTCTCAAGAGACACTGCAAGACAGGAGTAAGCTATTAGAAGTGAAAACTGAAAAAGCTGAACTCAGAGCAGAAATGCTAGGGGCTGCCATAGCTGTCATAAGGAGATATAGGCTACTTGCTGAGGGTGGTGACAATGCAAATGGTGCCAGACAACCCACAGTGAGGAGACGGAGAAGAGTGTACAGGCCCAGGGTCACCTACCATGGGTTACATGAGCTGGAGATAGTGGAGTGCTATAGAGTGGACAGAGGCCTCCTGCAGCAAATTGTCGAGCTGTGCAGGCCACACCTCACACACAGAACCAACAGAGGGGAACCCATCCCAGTGGAAACCAAGGTATGTGTTGGCCTAAGAATACTAGCAACAGGTACCTTCCAGAGACCAACTGGTGATATGATGGGGATATCACAGGCATCAGCCTCCAGGGTACGGAACCAGTTCCTGGATGCCATGTCAGCACATGTCGGTGGTCATGTATATTTCCCCAATGCCCATGAGGTATTGGCCAGCAATATGCGTCTCTTCCAGCAAATAGCGGAATACCCTGAGGTAGTGGGTGCAATAGACTGCACGCACATACGCATCAAAGCACCAGCCGGTGAGTGGGGTAGGGCCTACATTAACCGCAAGGGCTTCCCCTCCATCAACTGCAAGGTCATGTGTGATGCCCAGGGCATAATAATGAATGTGTGTGCTGGCTGCCCTGGGAGCTACCATGATTCCCATATCTGGCATTTGACGCAGCTGTACCAGACATTTGCCAATGGGGACATCCCACATGGACACCTAGTGGGGGATGCAGGTTATGCACTGGAGCCGTGGCTGATGACACCCATCAGAAACACACACACACCTGAACAGGAACGCCATAATGAGGCACACGCACAAACACGTAATGTAATAGAGCATGTGTTTGGGCTGCTCAAGTCATGCTTCCGGTGGCTGGACACATCTGATGGAGCCTTGCAGTACTCACCAACGACATGTACCCAAATTGTCATGGTATGTGCTATGCTACATAATATGATCTTGTGAAAACAGCTGCAGCAGGACCAGCATAGGGCCGGGCCAAACAGCCCCCCACTATTGCCAAGGCCATCACAGGCAGAGCGTGACTTGGAGGAGGAACAACCTCAGCCTACCCCAGTAGGCAGAAGGAGGCGTGCCCAGTATGCCCTGGCCTTGGCAAAGAGGCAACGCATAGCACATACACTGGCTCAGTAGGAACCCTGGGAATGATACCCCTCTCTGACTCACTCATATAATAACAGGGATGCCTAAAATGACATAACCTGCTCACAAACATGTACAGGGAGTGTAGTATGTGCATCTGACAGAGGCAGCCCTGCAGCACCACCTGAGGCATGAATGCCATGTGTTAAGCAATGTAACACAATGTAGTATATGCAAACTTGATGACCCTGACTAACATCCTACCCTCACCAAGCATGATGCCACAATATGACGATGAGATGATCAATTGCAATAATTGGCTGAAGTATTGCTGTTAGTCAAAGGGGATCCAATGTGTGCCAGCCTGGGATGACATGCTGAGCATGACATGATGCTCCACCTGCTAGGGGTGGCATGCACCTATCAGTTCTGGCCATATGGATACTGGCAAAGGCTGTTGTTACCCACAGTGTGCCTTGAATAGGTAAGGCTCAAAACACAAACCCACCTCCATAGGTATCACAAGGGATAAGAACCTAGATGTAATGCCACCCAATGCCAGAAGTCTAAACAGCAAGATGCATGCAGTCTAAACTCCCCCAGTATGGAGAATGTTGATATCTGTCCTGTAACAGAAAACTGGGTCAAGGCTCACAACAGCACCCTAACACTACCAGGTTACACCTCATACTGTCCTGTACAGCCTCAAAACATGGAACAAGCTACAAAAGGAGGGTGACTAGCAATAATTGTCAAGGATAACCACACCCCCATGTTGGTACCACAACAAGAAGCAGCATGGACTAGCCATGGTCAAGTAACAGTGGCTAAAACTGCCTCCCAGTTTATAGCCTGCTACAGACTACCATCCTAACACCAGGAACTGCACTTGGCCTATGTTGGAATACATGAATATATCAAGCCCTCCAAACCACATTATATTGGGTGACTGAAAATACCCAAACATAGATTGGGAGCATTATTCTAGCTCCAACACTGTAGGACAAAAGTGCCTAGAATCCATAAACCAAAATTCCCAGGAACAACATACCACTCCCACAAGAGGGGTAAGCATACTGGATGTGATAATCAGCAACATGCATACTGGATGGCAAGATGAGAAGTGTATCCCTCACTGGTAAGACCAGACCATAGAGTAATCACACCGGATATACACATCCTGACCACAGTCCCTGGCCAGAAAACCACAGTGAAAAACATGTGTAAAGCAAACATTGCACTCCTCCAAACTGATGTGGAATCCATTAAAGGCTCTGTGCAGGTGCAAAATATGGGCCACACCTCAGAACGTGTTATACAGGCATTCCATGAACACTGCCAGGAATGCATGGATTATGCAATCCCAAATAAAACCAAGACACAATGCCATACAAGCAGGCATCTGGCATGGTGGACTCCAGCCATTACCAAACCATGCAAGAGAATGAGGAAGCTACTACATGATAGAGCAAACATAAAAAGGGAAGTAATCACTGATCAGTAGTATGGCAATAAAATATGTCCACTCATACAATCCACTAAGGCCAGCTACAACAAGTTGAATCTGTGTAACTTGAGGCAATGTTACACCTGCCTCATGTACACAGACAACCCTCACCTCCCCCCAAGAAATACAAATATATGTGAGAGATGCAACCATTTATCCAAACCGGAGGCTGAGCTCTCTCAACTCAGTACTGTCAAAACTAGACAGGAGGAGAAGGTAACCACACACACCACAAACCCAGTCTCACATAGACCTATCAAAACTGCAAACCAAAGACATAAACACAGAAAAACATTCCTGGAGGCCCTAATTACAAACACACCACATCAACAGAGGCCTCCAAAGCAGACACCCAAGCAACCAGTACCTCCAAACATAGCACATGCAACACATAGTACACAAAGCTGGTGTGCCAAACAGTCACAGGCCAGAAGGAGAAACAACATGCCTGATACAGTTGTAATCGGTGACTCCATAGTCAGACACACTGCTGTCTCGCTCACCAGACTGAACAAGGGAAAGGGTACAGTAAGCTGCCTGTAGGCTGCTACAATACGCCACATAACACAAGTATGCAGGTCACCCCAAAGCAAGTAGAAATATGATGCAGTCATTGTCCATGCTGGTGTGAATGACCTGAGATGTACCTCCCCAGACTACATGAAAAGAGACATAGATGAGCTCTCCGATTATGTAGTCCAGGCCAGTATGACACTGACCATGTGCAGCATCCTACCCTCACCAAGAATGATGCCACAGTACAAACACAGAATGATCAGCTTTAACAAGTGGCACAATTACTGGTGTCATTCCAAGGGGATCCAATGTCTGTCTGCTTGGGATGTCATGTTTGACAAGCCACACTGCTGTGCCAGGGGTGGCTTGCACCTGTTACCCCTGGGCGTCTGGATATTGGATAAGGCTCTTGCCACCTCCATAGAGCCTTTCATAGGCAAGGCTGAAAAGACTAACCCACCTCCCTAGAAAACATAAGTGGAAAGAAACATAAGGGTAATGCTGCCCAATGCCAGACATGCAAACCTCAACATGCATGCTCCCGAGGCCCTCCCCAGAATGGAGAACATCGATGTCCGTGCAGTGACAGAAACCTGCAGCAAGGCTCCTGACAGCACACCAGCACTACCAGGTTATACCTCATATCATGCGTTATGGCCCCAAAACCTGGACCAAAACATAAAAGGAGGGGGAGTATCCATATTCAGCACAGACACCCACACGTCCAGGTAACTGACATTGCACGAAGCATCGGAGACCACCCATGTGCAACTAACCGTAGGCAAAACTGCTGTACAGTCTGTAGCATGCTACAGACTACACTCTCACACACAGGAACCCCACTCAGCCGTCCTGAAGACACTGGACAGTATGAATGTTTCACCAAATACCAAACAAGGTACTCACAAATTACCACATAGGTGGTAATCCATTATGTATGGAAGGAGTAATCAGGGACCTAGGGATACAATTGGACAGTAACCTGTCATGTGACACTCACATTGCCAACGTGGCTATGAAGACTGTCTATATTGGACACCGTATCATGAAAGGATTCACATCTATGTCAACAGAGGTCATTGTGCCCCTATACTGTTCTCTTATCAGACCCATAATCTAGTACAATGCCTCATTTGGGATGTACCTTACCCGGCACCTGCAGCAGTTAGAAAGACCTCAAAGGTACCTCACCAAGAGGATAAAGGGTCTCAAATATTTGTCATATGCTGCCTGGCTGTAGACACCCCAGCTGTATGCAGTCACATACTCCCTATGCAGAGGCGTTGCATGCCTGTTGTACAAGGCCGTGTCCAACACAGGAGTAATGGACATGCTCCATCCCAGAAAACCCAATTCCATCGGAGCTGTGAGAGTGAGAGATGTCAACCTCAACACATAATGAAATAGGATGTGCTGGAGGGACAGATACATAACCCAGAGGCTCCCTACACCCTGGAACGCCATCCCACTCCATGTTAGGCAGAGCCCTCACTGACTCTCTTCAACAGGAATCTTGCCAAGTGGATGGATGATCGTACATGTACACCGGGGGTCTTCACCATGTCACATCCAGACAGAGGCACAGTAAAGTAAATCATAAATGGCCATAATATTCACATAGCAAGGGGTGGCAAAAGCCACACCCACTCTGGCTAGGCTTAGAAATGCCCTAGGGCAGATAGCCTAGTATGAACCTATGAACCTATGAAGATACAAATTGTACAGGACACTAAGGATAATCACAAGGCTTTCTTAACTGATGGTAGGAACCTTGTTGGGAATTCACAGATATGCTCTGAATCACTCAAATATTACAAACAACATACCAAACACACACACATATTGCCCACATCCAACCTGACAGGTGCAGTGCAACCCCCCCCCCCCCAAAATGCAAAATATCTATCCCAGCAGAGTGCTGGCCCTCTGACATTGCAGATGCTGAGGTAACAGCCAGCATCTACAAAGCAAAACACACAGCATCAATGGTATGAGATGGTGTCCTGGGCTGAGTCCAACATGGACTCCAAGAAGAATGGAATGCCAAATAACACTACTGCTCAATGTCAGCCTTACCACAGGATATGTACACAAAGAGCAGTGTACAACAACAGTAGTCCTTCTCCACAAAGGTGTTGCCTGAATGGATACTGCAAACTACCACCCCAGAATGCTGACAAGCTTGGTCTGCAAAGCTATGGAAAGGATCAGCATGTACCTCGGACATAAAGATATTGGGGACCTACTGACACTGCACCCTACCCAGTGTGGCTTTCTTAAGTGCAGATCCTGCCCCTTAAACATGCTTGACTCATTTGAAACAGTCATTAAGGTCATTGATGAGGGGAATGTGGTCCACACAGCCTAGCTGGACCTTGCAAAGGCTTCCATACAATACCCCACGTGTTCATTATAGATAAGCTCACCAGCTTAAATATAAACCCCTATGTCAGTAGAGGGGTTGCAAACCAGACCAAGGACAGAACTGACATGGTCAGAAATGCTGCAGCCATGTCAGACTACAAACCAGATACAACTGGCATCCCACAAGGCTCGGTCCTGGGACCTCCCCTGTTTGGTATATATGTCCCATAGGTACAGGCCAACATGGAAGGACTGTGTCTCAACAAGTTTGCAGAGGACTACAAACTGGCCACCATATTTGACCCTCCAGCTGGCACAAGCATCCCACAAAAGGGCCACATAGAAACAGACAACTGGTGCCATAGCCATGTCAGCAAGCTAATTGCAGAAAAGTGTATAGTCAACCCCTATGGATATACAGTATGTGCCCACCAATTATCACATAGGTGCTAACCCATTAAGTACTTAAGATGTAATAAGAGACCTGGGGACACAAGTTGATAGATATCTTGCATTGGACAAGCATGTGGCTGTAGTGGTTACAGAAACATACCATATACCCACCTAATCATGAAGGTAGTGAGATCTAGATCAGGGGAGGTCATTGTGGCTCTGCAGTCATCCTTCATCAGCCTCACAATTGAGTACAATGGCCCCTGTGGGATGTACCTCAGCAGACACCTCCATCAACTGGAAAGACCCCAAAAGTACCTCACCAGGAGTATCAAAGAGCTTGAACAGATGCCATGTGTTGCCTGATTAAACAAACTGCAGCTCCACACGCTGCCATACTGCCCGCCCAGAGGCAAGCTGTGCCTGATGTATAAAGCCATGTCCAAGCTGGAATCAATGAACATGCTGCACCTTGTACAATCTGAATGGCAGTGAGCTATGCACATGAGAGACCTGAACCCCAGCACTGACATACATAGGACAAGCTGTACTGAATGATCCATAACACAGAAGCCACCCCACTCTTGAGTAAACTCCCAGTACAGGTTAGCCAGAGAGTCACCCATCGACTCTCCTCAAGAGGAATCTTGATGAGTGGATGGGAGATGGTAGGTTTACCCTGGGTATCACTGTTATGTCACAGGTAGACGGAGGCACAGTATACTAACCATGACATATGTCATGGCAAACTCCAGTTACAATGTGTGTCGAAGGACAAACACACTCTCTGACTAGCATTAGAAATGGCCTAGGGCACATCGCTAGTGTTTGCCAATGTCCACTTATGTTGTGGAATACACTACCAATGTTGGACAAGCCTGGTTTAAGTAGTCCATATCTGAACATAATGCAACATGGTTATATGTGCACAACTGGCCCCTAAACAGTCTGTTGTGCTCACTATGAAAATTTAAAGCAGTGATAGGACTAAAGCCCAGGATACTGTCCACCACAGTGAAAGTACTGAACCAGTACACTATATGGTACTACAGTGTTAGGTCAGTATGAAAGGATGTTGACAACTGTATGCACAGTATCCCATGCAAACCCTGCAGGCACAGTATAATCCCTGTTGTGTTCAGACACGAAGCAGTTGGCAAGTAAGTACACAACATGACATCCAACACACAACCATAAACGTGAGATATTGTTGAAGTTCACACTCATCCACATATGTGGTGGACTGCAGAGTTCAACATATGGAAAGCTCACACTGGGCATGCTCACACACTTTGATAAATGAGACATATGTCAGACAACATGCCATGGAAAGGCTGAACTGGACATGCTCACACACTTAGGCCATATCTCAGTTTAGCAGTTGGCCACACATATCTGGTATTGTACGTGTCATTCCAGGAACCAACCACATTACAGCAATCTGCCCAGTGCACACAGTTAAATGACTATAGAGACATAAGTGATATAGTGGATCCCCCTCATATTCAAACATCTTCCACAGATACACAAGTTGTTCATAGAAACAAGGACTGCTATGGCAATAAAGACCTGCAAACAGCCTATCAGCAACAAATATTGTGCATCTGACAATTAAACATATGGCTGTAGAGGTCAATACTAGGCTGTTTGCCCTAGGGAATGAAAGCTTAGCCAGAGTGTGCGTGGCGTCTGCATCCCCAGTACAGTAGGCTACTGTGCCACTGTAAAGTAGGTCACATAAGGCACCGTTTGAGGCTAGTGTGCTGTGCCTCCATCAAGCAGGGACACAGTGGAGATCCCAGGGGTTGAATTTGCTATGCCACATCCATGTTGTTGGTGCGTGCTGGAAGAGGGTTGGTGAGGACCTCTAACAGTAAGTGGGCGTCAATAACAGACTGAGGGGAGGCTTATCTGCAGTGTCTGGACAATTTCACTGTCAACACGTTGTCGTGATGATTAAGAGGGATTGAAGTGTCGTGCCAGTACTGTTCAGAGATGTCTTCCCTCTGTGGGCTACTGCTCTGCAATGTATTAGCTCACTCCATCTGTTGAACAGCTCATATATAGCTGGTGTACACCTGACAGGGTGTCCTGTTGTGGAGGAGTCATGGGTATATTTGGGATAGCATGATCAATGCAAACCTTCCACATGCTCATAGAATGCAATTGTCAAGGATTATGCAGAGTGGCCTGTATACTCCCCCAGCATGGGTCCTTTGAAGTCTTCCACCCCAGTCTTCACAAGTGCAAAGTCTGCTTTTGATAAATACACTTTGTTTGCAGTGACACCCTTGCCTGGGGGTGGGAATGGGATATGGATGTCCAGGGAAAGGTGGGTATGGTCAGATATCAACAATGGTGGTCTACCTCTGGTGTGGAACAGTGAGTACCCATGTTGCAGATGGTCAGGTGCAATATGTATTCCCCCTTGTGGCTGTGGTGAGTGGTCCTGCCATAGCACATGGACTCACAAATTGTAGTGGCTGTAGGGTAATGTTGTAGAGGCCTGAGTAGTTCCCACACACAATATACCTGTACCTGACATTAACAACTGGAATGGTGTATGTGAACACCTTCATATCTTGGCACTGTTCCCAGGAAGCAAAGTGTGTGTCCTGGATGTGGGAGGGTGGTCTGAACTGGTTGTGTTGTGTGTTACAGGTCCTGTGGTCACGAAGCATGGTATAAAACATAACCTGCCAGTGCTGATGTGCATATCTGACCCTGAAGTAGGTGGCTGCAAATGCATATATATGCTATCTCCCACCTGACAGGTAGTAATAGATGTACATACCTCTGTATAAATAATGATGTCAGCACCCTATAAATACTGCAGGTGCAAAACAGATGCCCAGTAATTTGGATAGTGCGCTCTGCTAATGTGTCTCCCTCAAGTGTCATAATATAGTTAGGTAGGGATTTGAATCCTGCAAATGCTCAGTGTGTGTGTGTGTGTGTGTGTGGGTGAGCGGGGTTGGTGTGTGTGCAATTCTGTGTGAGAGAAATGTCCCTTTTGGCAACTAGGAGAACACACTACAGGATGCACATTCCCCTTTCTAAACACTGATGATGTCAGCACCCTATAAGTACAGCAGGAGAAGGGAAACCTCCCAGTAATGTAAATAGCGGGCACTGCTAATGCATCCGTCTCGAGTGTCATAACATAGTTAGTTAGGGGTTTGAATCCTATAAATGCTCAGTGTGTGTGGAGAGGGGTTAGTGTGTGTGTAATTCTGTATGAAAGAAAGGTCCCTTTTGGCAAATGAGAACACACTACAGGATGCACATTCTCTTTTCTAAACACTGATGATGTCAGCACCCTATAAGTACAGCAGGAGAAGAGAAACCTCCAAGTAATGTGAATAGCGCACTCTACTAATGTGTCCGTCTTGAGTGTCATAACATAGTTAGATAGGGGTTTGAATCCTGCAAATGCTCAGTGTGTTTGGAGGGGGGTTAGTGTGTGTGCAATTCTGTATGAAAGGGAAACATTCCAGTAATGCTAATAGCGCGCTCTGCTAATGCGTCCGTCTCGAGTGTCAAAACATAGTTAGGTAGGGGTTTGAATCCTGCAAATGCTCAGTGTGTGTGTTTGGGTGAGGGGGGTTAGTGTGTGTGCAATTCTGTGTGAGAGAAATGCCCCTTTTGGCAACTAGGAGAACACACTACAGGATGCACATTCCTCTTTCTAAACACTGATGATGTCAGCACCCTATAAGTACAGCTGAAGAAGGGAAACCTCCCAGTAATGCGAATAGTGCGCTCTGGTAATGCATCCATCTTGAGTATCATAACATAGTTAAGTAGGGGTTTGAATCCTGCAAATGGCAAGTTTGGGTGAGGGGGGTTAGTGTGTGTGCAATTCTGTGTGAGGGAAATGTCCCTTTTGGCAACTAGGAGAACACACTACAGGATGCACATTCCCCTTTCTAAACACTGATGATGTCAGCACCCTATAAGTACAGCAGGAGAAGGGAAACCTCTCTGTAATGCAAATAGCACGCTCTGCTAATGTGTCCGCCTTGAGTTTCATAACATCGTTAGGTAGGGGTTTAAATCCTGCAAATGGCAAGTGTGTGGGTGGGGGTGGAAGTAGGGTGTGTGCAATTACATGTGTGAGAGAACTGACCCTTTTGGCAACCAGTACAACACACCAGCTGCTGCATATTCCAATCTCTACACAGAGATGATGTCAGCACCCTACAAGTACAGCAGAAGAGGGAAAATCTTCCAGTAATGCAAGTAGCACGCTCTGCTACTGCGTCTCTCACTACTGTCATAACACAGTTAGTTATGGCTTTGAATTCCACACATGCCACGTGTGTTTTTGTCACACAGAATGCCCATGAGTGTGGGTTGTTGTTCACAATAATGCATGACATCGATTAAACCAGTAATGGCAATGGACACAGATGATGTATGTGTGTGCCAAATACACATATGTACCTGTGACCTTCAATAGTTCCCATGTCTGATGCCTGCCACATGTGAATACATGGTATTTGCACTGGATAACATTATGACTGTGGTCTTCTGTGTGGGTGCTGCATGTGGTATGTGTATATACAGTGTGAGTTGTATATGGTATCATCCTAGCAGCGAGGGATGCACATCTGGTCTGGGGCATATAGTCTACATGTTGTTGATGAACAGGTGCTGCATGTTTTCACCTGTTGTGGGAGTGGTAACAAGTTGTTCCATAGCAATGCAGTGACTACATGCTAGGAACCTTTCAGCTAGGGTGTTGTACAGTAATTCATCAGCATTCAGTAATACTTCAGCATTCTGTGTGAGGGTATGATGCCAACCAAGGTCAGGGTCATACCAGCCTGTGCCACATGCTCAGAGAGCCCTTCTATGTTCCCTATCATGTAGTCCAGGGAGGTACATCACAGGTCAGCCATAGTGGCATGGACAATGACTGAGTCATATGTGTCCATGCCTCTGACTGGCCTGTATGCTTGTGTTATGTGGTGGACCATAGTGCCCCATGGGCATATCACTGTGACCTTCACCTCGTCCAGCCTGGTGAGCGGGACCTCAC
The DNA here is from genome assembly GCF_019279795.1 of Protopterus annectens. Lineage (NCBI taxonomy): Eukaryota > Metazoa > Chordata > Ceratodontiformes > Protopteridae > Protopterus > Protopterus annectens. Next base: position 505,287,006 of record NC_056725.1, on the reverse strand, counting down.
TGTACCGGACAATAAAGGTACCTAACACAACCGTAGCAGGTGTGTTGTCTAGCCGTACAGGCTGTGACTGTTTGGCACACAGGATTTGTGTGCTATGTGTTGCACGTGCTGTGTTCTGGCTTAACGTATGTCTGTGTGCCAGCTGCAGAGGTGTGTGCTGCTCAGGCAGGATGCTATTCTGAGGCTCCACAAATGCCCCAGTGTGTTCATGTGTTTGGATTGCTGTCAGTGTAGGTCTACATCAGACTGGTATTGTAGTCACTGTAGTATTTCATGCCACTTGACAGGTTATGCCAGTACTGGGTTCAGAGTGCTTAGTTCCCAGTTTGGCTATGTGGTTGCATCTCATACATGTGTTGTACGTCCATGTGTAGGGGAGAGGGTTGACTGTGTACATGTGGCAGCTGTGACATTGCCACATGACTCACATATTCCACAACTGTACCATAGAGGTGACTGACAAGTGACCTTTGCACGTGCTACCATAGTATTGTGATTGCCATGGTGATTAACAGCACATAGGGCCAATGGGAAACAAGGTACAGAAGGTGAGTATGTGAGGGTGTAGTGCCTGTGATTAGTTAGCACTGGCATATATGACTGCACACGTGGTCAAATGCCAGGAAAGTCTTATGCAATGTGTCACAGGCAACGTACATGCGAACAGGACAAACAGTGATGTTCTGTCAAGTGAGACATGGACATACATATAGTAAGCTATGCAGATGTCACTAGGAGTCCACAGAAGCTCTGTAAATCTGCATTGCAGGTGGGATCAGTGTTCCAGGGTAACTGCAAGCAAACATGCATGCAAACAAAGCTACAGTAAGCAGGGCTGCATGTAGTCCATTGTACAACAAACAAGCTGTACCACTTCCAGTAGGTCACAGTGCAAATATGCAGGCACTATACACATGTACATGGAAATACACAGGTCAGATGGCCAGGGTCCAGTCTCAGCGCACACAAGTGTACAGACCATGTACCGTCAGGATGTACAATAACCGGATGGAAACCCAGGTGCTCATACCTGCAGTAATACACATGTCAAATAACAGACACTGAGCCTTCACTCAGTGGTTCCATACTTAGTAGGATGTATGCTACCTGTCCTGCCACCACAGTATCCCTGACATTTATGGGGACTCTCCCTCCTGTGAAAGTTAGTTTTGTGTGTTGGGGCTGCCTAGCATGGTATGAGATGTGAGCTTGCAGTGCTAGGGTGCTCCTGTGTGTCCTGTACCAGTCGTGTAGTACTGCACACATATCAACATCCGTATTGCAGAGTCCAGTGTGGGCAACATGCCACTTGCAGTTTACATGTCCATCATTGTGTATCAATACTTTCATTACCTTATCCCCTGTGCTACCTATGTATGTAGCCTTCTGTTGACATCCTTACCACCAGTATGCCAACATGTGCAGATGATACACTATGGTACTTACCATGGGTGTAGACAAAAGTACAAGACAATCATACCCTTACTGCATCAGGCATGCTGGGATATACCCACAATTATATCAGCACACAGTACTGTTAACAACATGATACTATTACTACACGTCTATGTAGTCACCCTGTGCATCAGCAACATGTTAACCTGTACCTGCACTGATGTTACAGATTGCAGGAGGTGGCACAGTTTCATCATATGCACAGGGTGTGAACTTGGTATGCCTGAGTCTACCACTGATACCACCAATTGACATGTATGTGTATGTGTGTTGGTGAGGGACAGCAGTACAAGGTGGGGCAATGTTGATGCAGTGTGTGCATGTATGCGGTAGCCCTAGGTGTTGTCAATTCGCATGTGTGTATGGATGCACACAGTTCCACCTCATGGCTGCCATATACTGGTGTTTGTGGACAGCCACAGACTGTACCTGCCAGGTCATACAGATCAGTGTCTCTGGCCACGGACACGGTACCTGTGCCTTGCAGGGGTGCTACGGACCGTATCCAGTACCAATCCAGACTGGGTACTGTCATCAGAAGCAGGTGTTCATTGACTGGACACAGATCCCTGTCGGGCCTGTCCAGAGCCACGTGCACGTGGTCTCCAGGGGCTGTCTGATGACAGCACAGACCCAGCATTGCTGGGGCTGCTGCTGGCACTATGGGGGCGGCCGCAGCCCTGTTGTCATCCGCGATGACTGCCAGCTGCTGCTGTTGCTGGCATACGCCCACATCGACACCTCAACCGTCCACCATTGCCCTGGCTCATGGACATGTAGTTGTAGAACCGATCTAATATGTCCCCACAACGTCTGTCTATGACATCGGTAAAATTACGGATGGCAACCACAATGTCACGCATACTGTCAGTCATGGCTGGGCGACATGCTGTCAGCTCCCTCAGACCCTGTCTGCTGTACCGTTCCATACGTGACTGTGCCTGCATGACAGCCCAAAACATAGCTGAGGTTGTAAGACCTCTGTGGGCACGTCTGACAGGGGCAGCACGCCCACGGATGCCCCCACGAGAACCCGTGGACATCTGTCTGTGTGGTACCATCTCAGGGCCATGCCCATGGCTGCTGTGTGGGGAAGCATGTGCCACAGATACCACATTACCCTGGTCAATGCCCACTGTATCCTGTCCATCACCTAGGGACATTGGTGACAAAGGGTGTATTGGCAGGATGACTGTGCGCATTGATGGGGTTGACAGTTGTGTACTGTCAATTGGCTGACCAATGACGGACCCTGGCATACCTTCCTGTGCCATTACACAGATGTCATCATTATCAGTACCCGTGGAACCTGATTCAGGTTCCCTGCTGCATGACACCAGAGCAGCACCAGAACCTGTGGGAGGGAAACAGGAAACACAGTTTAAAATGTCTACACAATGTTACCAGTGATGCACACATGCACACATGCACAGGTGCACACATGCACACATGCACACGTGTGCACATGTGCACACATGTGCAGGTGCACACATGCACACATGCACATATGCACAGGTGCACACATGCACACATGCACACATGCACAGGTGCACACATGCACACATGCACACATGCACACATGCACAGGTGCACACATGCACACATGCACACATGCACAGGTGCACACATGCACACAGTTGCACACATGCACACATGCACACTTGCACACAGTTGCACACTTGCACACAGTTGCACACTTGCACACTACTCAGTATACAATATATTAACACACAGACACAGACACACCTGCATGCATACACAGAGCACTACTAAGTGTTACACACGCACCAGCATGGATAGGCTGCATTGCTGTTACACCGGAGGGACCTGCAGAAGTGAGGAAATTAATGTCAGTGGCCACAACTGTGCCATTGTTACCGAGTATGATACAGGTCAGTAGTACAACAGTTGCCTTTCATAAGTCAGCTGCTGATATTGAGAATATCACACTTGCACATTAAATACTATGATGACAGCTACAAACCAAGGACACACCTCACACATGCATTAATTACCAGTGTACACAACAGTCAACTATACATATGGCATATTACCTGCACGCTCGTAGTCTTGCTGCTGTGTGGCTCCAGCCTCCATCATAATGCAGGTCTGCTGCTGTTGTTGTTGTTGGCGGGCTGGAGCCACAACACTTATGAGTAGTCCCTCCAGTCTGGTGAGTGGGGGATGTGTAGCCACCCCACCACTTGTGGCAACCTGTTGCCTGTGGATATCCGATGCATGCTGACAGACATTTCTGATTAAATCACTGCAGTGATGTCGTACCTGCTCATATGTCCTATTATGTGTGCCTATGTCATTTACCCGACGGACCAGGTCTTGCCACAGTGCAGCCCTCTCCTGCTGATTCTGGCTGGTGCGGGAAAAGTGTATTGCATTATCCCGCACCAGGCTCTGGTGTATTTCCTCATCCTCAGCTGCAGAGTACGCTGGATTGCGCTGGTGAGCCATGGTCCTGAAAAAGGAAATAACATGATATCAGCAAAATATGTCAGCAGAATTTGGCACACATACTACACATGCTACTCGACTGTTGTGATACAACATATCTCACATATATAGCATCTGTCTGTCTATTGGTGGATACACATGTAAATGGCCAGGTATCAGTGCTCAGCCAACAACTGTGCAACAGTACCTGGCACACTCCATACAACATACTACCAAACCCCAGCAGTCAGAACACTGATTCAGGTCCAAAGCACCTCCTCACTCTGGGGGTTTGTATCGAGGTACTGTATGGAGTACATCATCAACTTCTGTGAGCTGACCACAAACTAATTACCCTGGATATACATATCCCACCTCCACCACCAGCACAAATGACTACAGTGAATAACATTTCAAATGCAAACTTTACACTTCGTAACACTGACATGGTATCCTTTAAGCCCACTGGGCCAGTGGAAGACACAACCCACAATGCTGACCCCTTCACAAATGATTTCTACGGACATCTCCGAGAATGCATGGATCATGCAATCCCATATAAGACCAAGACACTCTCCACAAAGGGAAAGCATCCTGTCTGGTGGACCCCAGCCATAGACAGATTGTATAACAAAAGATGGAAGCTACTGCAAGACAGAGCATAATTCCATAAAGGGAAGGCATGTGTGATCAGCACTAGTAAGGAGCTATTTTCTCTCATACAAACATCCATGGGCAACTTTGAGAGGGAAATCAATGGGGACACTACAGATAACCACAAGGCCTTCTTCAGTTATGTTAGCAACTTGGTCAGAAACCCTCCAATATGCTCATAGTTAGTACACAACAACAAATAATTCACTGAACCCACAGATATTGGCAACATTGTGGCAGACAGGTTCAGTGCAAGTTTCCCCCCTCTCTCTCCCCCAAACTAAGACATACTTATCCCAGCTGACTGTAACCTCCCTGTCATCACAGATGTCCAGGTGAGAGCCGCCCTCAGAAAAGCAGAAAACACAGCATCAATGGGACCTGATGGTATTCCCGGTTGCATGCTACATGAACTCCAAAAGGAGCTAAACACACATATAGAAGTGCTATGTAACACTAGCCTGACTACAGGATATGTACCTGTACACTGGCGTACAGCAGCAGTGGTTCCACTCCACGAAGGAGGCACCTCTACATACCAATACAATGCAACACAATACAATACATTACAATACAATACAATACAATATGCTATTGCCCCTGGGACTACAGCAGCATACTGTTCTGCTACCCTGACCATTGTGACACATGTGATGTGATGGTACCTGCTCCTGTCAAACAGTTACACAGGGTGACTCATATGGCATATTACCTATCTGACTAACATTCAGCAGGGGTATGTGTGACATGTACTCATGGGGAGTCTTGCTTCTTAATGCTGTGTGGTTTATTGCAGGGTATGTCTTATCTGTGGGTAGGAACCTGTACCTCCGCCATGTGCTCTCTACTTCAGTGTCATGGATGACACACAGCAGTCATTTAGGTTGTGGATGGTGTGAGGTGTTACTATGGTTGTTGGACATCTGTCATGGGTGTGACTTAAGTATGTAAATCCAGGAGTGGTAACCTCTGTGTGGGTAGTATGTGTGTACTCTGTGGTGTTGTCAGTCACTGTGCATTGGTAATGTGTTTGAGTGCATTGTCACAGTGTTGTACATGTCACTGTGTCCTTCTCCATATCTGTAGCTGTCATGTGAGGTACATATCGTGGCAGCCATTGTGTGGTGTGGAGGGGTACACTGACCTACATGTCCATAGCTGACACACCATGTCTGCTGACACATAACATGAGCAGGTATTGCAGGTATTCCAGGAATAGTGTGCCACTGTGACTATCATTGGGGGCCTATTGTACACATTTATGACCCTGTTCACCACTGACACATGCAGTGGTGGGCAGCCAATCACATATCTGGTGGTTACTGGTGTAGGTGATTTGAAATGGGGTATGGTACTCCAGTTTTGACACTGGTGTTCACTCCATGCCTTTGTCACCAGGCACCTGTTGCAATACATCTGTACACATGTGCCTCACTCAGAATATATATATACATCTCTCTCTCTCTCTCTCTCTATATATATATATATATATATATATATATATATATATATATATGTGTATATATATATATATATATATATATATATATATATATATATATATATATATATATATATATATATATATATATATATATATGTCTGTATACATATACACATATATATATATATCGATGTACATATATTGCTATAGATATGGAGAGGGGGGGTGTGACAGAGAGGGGTTGAGAGTGACAGAGGGGGTGGGACAGGGGGAGTGTGAGATCATCATATACAGTCATATCTGTAGATAGTCAGATCTGTCTCTCTATGTATATGTATCTACATATATCTATATCTGTATGTGTGTATTACATATATATGTTTCTACATATTCTATCTACATCTGTCTATGTATTCCTACATCCCTCTCTATGTATGTATACATATATGCATATTATATATATATATATATATATATATATATATATATATATACATACATACATATATTGACATACATACGTATCCATATGATAAATAGGTATATCAACATGTTTGTTTACAAAACTGTATACACACACTAACATACTGCTAAACATACATAACTGTGAAACCTACTTTGTACATTGCACTACAACCTACGTTCAACCTACATTGATATGTGCACATAGATGCCCTCACATACATATGTATGTACAGCCTTCACTGATAGTTGCTGTATGTCCCCTGCCCTATGCACATCTTCATATACATATGGATACAAACCAATGACACATATGCAGTGTTCACAGTATGTAGACTTTTAAAGTATTACTTTACATTACCTGTGTTTGTCACAGCTGCTTGCGTTGCCGTTTGGTTTGGTGTCCTGCTGCTCCAGTTGTCAGTTGTCAGCTTTCGAGTGGGTTTTGATGACTGGTTTTGTTTGTGTATGTTTTTTTTTTCTCTCTCTCTCTGTCTCTCCCTACCTCCACAGGGTGCAATGAAAGTATTGCATGTGTGGACTGGGAGTATAGCATGCTTTTGTAGGTATCTGCATATGTCCATGTGATGGCCTCTGCACCAGTTGTTAGCCAGCATTTGCTAATTGCATGCAGCCAGTTGTGTACTGATTGCAGTTCTCACTGTGATTCCAGGACAGTGCTATAAAAAGGTATGTGAGATAGGCGTAGCCCTTTCAGAGTTTAAGGGCAGGGACCATGCTGGTATGCTGTGGACACTGTTCTGTGAGTGTAAAGGTTAGTATCGCTCTCATATTTCTGGCTGTGTTGTAGATTAACATTTCTCCATTCATTTCTCCAGTTTCCTGTACTAAGTGTGTATGTACACTGACACCTAAGACTACTACTACTGTTAATGTGGGTGTGTGTGCTTTCCTGTGGGACATGTGGTGCAACTGGTATATAGCAGTGGCTCTTGCACTTTGTTGCTATGGCTTCAATATTTGCCCTTTACATTCACTACTTGTATGCCTGCTAGGTGTCTTGACTGTAGTGTGTTGCTGCGGCTTTCCTAATTTCCATGTACATTCACACCTTGGAATGCTTGCTATATCTGCTAGGGTGTTACTGCATGCAGTGTGGTCTGGCCATGGTGTGGGCCTTGACATCTATTAGGGTATTTGAGAATGCTGCTGAGCAAGCCCCAGAGACTCTCAGGTGCATCTTTTATCTGCCTCATGGAATGGTACATATCAGTGGGGTACACCCATTAAATTGTCTGGTATTCTGCAGTTGTGACTGTGGGATAGCATGAGCATATGTATTACTACACTATTTCTGCCGTGCAAGTGGTGCATACTTTCAGTACTTCATAGTTACCATTGCATGTGTTGTAACACCTTTCTGCCTACTGTTTGTACATTTCACAGGGAGTCTGTGGGGCATCCCTGTAACTCAGTCACTGTTGCAATGTCTAGGCTCTTAACTATTCAAATATGGCAGTGTCAGACCTTTCAAGTGTACAGATATTTGCAGGTTGTCCACATTTTTGCCTCATATTTTGGTCAATATCTCATAAACAGCTTTTTCTGGCAAATCACTGTGGGCTCAAGTCAGACTATAGTGACAAACATTTCAGTTTCAGACTTCATACCCTTCCAAACATCCAACAAAATGCAGAACCTGTTACTCTCTCAACTGTCTACGTTTGTTGTAGCATTATTTGGAATGTGTCCCTGTTTTTGGCCCTTTGCTCCACATTTTTTATTACTTAGTCCGGATGTGTTCCTGTAAGAGGTTGTGGAGTATGGGCAGTGATTATCCTGCTGTGAGTATGTGTGTGGCTTGCAAGGTGCTACAGTGACATTATTACCTACTAGCTACCAACTAGCATGGCTGTTTCTGTTCACACACTACTATTCTAGAAATCCACTACATTTGACAGTAAATATACATGACATGCTTTGTGTACTACACATCCTATATTCCCTTTACATTCATTCCTAATATTACATGATATATTTATTGTAGCACAATGTTCTTATATAACAGTCATGGCTTAGTGGTAAGTCCTGCAGACTACTGTTTCCAAGGTCCTGGGTTCGGGATTGACAGTGGGATTTTATTTTGCTTTTGAGCAGACTACAGGACTAGTCATTCAGAGTGACTAAGGCACTTTTAAGCAGTTGTAACCGGGTTAGCGCTGGTTTGCGTGGAGCTCACGCATGCGCACTGGGGGTCAGCTCCGTGCACACCTGCTTACAACTGCTTAAAAGTGCTTACTCTTGTGCACACCCACGCTATTTTCTTTGAAAGAAATGAAAATGGGGAGACAGGAAAGTGGTGAAAAAGGGGTCACAAAGAGGGTAAGACAGTAGGGAAACAAGCTCGGGTTTTGCAGGAGGGATGTAGGTAAGGCCCATAGCTGCCCATTTCTTCATCAGCAACAGCTGTGCATATGTTTGTAATTTGGTGTGACATTTGAAACCTTCCACCCCTGAGAGAGGTGTGAGGACAACAATAATACTTGTTGTACAGCCAATTGTAATTGACAATTTCCATGTCCAGCAGACATGTGTGTGAAATGGGCAGCTATGTATGGGGCGTAATTTTTTTGTGGGTACAGAGTGCCTTTTTTTTTTTTTTTCAGGTGAGAGTGGTATGTCAGGTACAGGAAGTCGGTATAGCTGGGGAGGTAGGTTGGGTAGGTTAACAGACAAGACAAACAAGAAGCATACAGGGGCAGTGTATGACACGTGGGGGGGTTACACAATTGACGGGGACGGATGTTTGGATATCCAGAGCCCATGAGCCCACAGATGGCAACAGTGGAACTGACATCTCCACCCATGGGCAGTTGCCACTGTGCCTTCATGGCCCAGGACGGGGCTGTGCTGGGGGCTGTGTAGGCTGGGCAGCAGGCACGCCCGTTAGTTGTGCCACCTGTGCCTCAAGCTGGCGTAGGGGCCCAAGAATAGCTTCCCGTATCTCCCTACGCACCACAGTCTGGACACTACGGAAGGTGAGTGGTTGTTCTCCTCCGGCCACACTTGCAGAGGGGGGACGAGCCCCATCCCCTGCAGCGCTTCCACCCGCAGGTGGCACAGGGCCACCGGAGGAGGGTCTGGCCTGGGCACTACTGCCAGATGCACTCGCCAGCTGAGGAGGGAGAGGTGGGTCTGCTGGAACCCGCCTTCCCTGTCGTCCTATGTTTTGCATTATGTCATGACAGTTTGGGTTAGTAACGTACAATACCATTCACAATTAGTTGTAACAGCATGCATTAGTATTCCCATTAACCAAACACCCAGATATTCAAACCATTGAACAGCAGGCATAACACATGCATATTTTGAACAGCAATACACAGTCCAACAACATGCAGGGTTGATTGATGGCAACAGGCCATCAGGTTTGGATGTATGAACAGGGCAGATGCATCAACATACATGCAAATATGTATGAACCAACAGGATAAATGTCCAGGGGTGTTAATTGTGATTGCACATACCAATTTCACGTGGAATGGATTATATGTGGTTATAAGGTAGGGTGAAGAAAATTTAATTAACAACTTCAAATACCAATACATATGCTGTACATTTCTAATAGCTGCAGATATATACACACTACAGGTCTGACTACAGTTTCCTATGTGATAACTAATTCAGGTTGGTGATAAGAATGTTACAGCTACATCAATATATATTTCATATTTATTCATACACATTCATATCTGGCTCTGTTCAGCTACATCATCCTGCTACATTTGCTTTATATAGCTATAGACAACTGTGGATGTTTGGTTTTTCAGACAACCATACTATCTGCATATTGCAGACTGAGAGCAACATATCCAGATTTTGGGATACACATTCCAGCTGCGGTAACATTTTCAAGACATTTTACTGTTTGGGTCTGCTTGTCACATTCATTTCATTCTGTACTAACTGCAGTATACTTTATTCAGGACTTATTACTACTTTATTGGTGGATTCATAACTCTTTCTCACACTCTCTCACTTGTTTTATTTTTACAATTCAGGATGGTACTTAATTCTAGGCTTTATTGACATGTTTTACCTGTAGTTATAGCAATCCTTTCCAACAGTCTCACTTCTTTCATGTTTCTGTATTTCAACAGGGATATATTTCACACGTGTTTTACTCAGCTTCTGCAGCTGTACTTTTCAGCCTACTGCAGGTTATGTACTATTATATTACAGGTGGGACATCTTTATTTCAGACTTTATTTCGGACTTGTTTCATTTTTCTGTTTGGATTACAGACTGCATCACACTTTTGTAATCAAGCAATACTTGCAAACCCTCTTACACTGTTACTTGCACATTTTATTACTTAGTAACTACACTGCACTCTTTTGCTAACTGTCATATTTATATATTTATTTACAGTTACAGGGAGAGGATTACTGACCTGCCTGGTGGCGCAACCGTGCCAGCCTATCGCCATAGGCTCTACGGTTCGCAGAATGGACACCTGCAGCTGTAATATAAATAAATTAATATTGGAATAAACATCTCCATAATATCAGCTAGGTTAATTTCTTACATAAATAATTAGATGCAACTTACTCAGTAGTGGGGCGTTGGGCATTTGCCGGGCCTCCTGGATCCAACGGTTCAGTTGGTCCTGCTTCCATCTCTACAGGTCCGCATGGTGGTGACGGCCCTGCTCACCAGTCCTTGGTATTCCTGTGGCACTGGTGAGATCATGAGCCAACCGGTCCCACGCCTCAGCCCTATATGCTCCCCACAGGACCTGGCCCTGCATGAGATGGGCCTCATGATTGTGGACAAGGAACCAAACCATATATTTGGACTCCTCAATGCCCCACCTCTGTGCTTGAAAGCAACTACCCTCACCTACACCTGACATTCTGGCTGCAAGTTGGTTCTACAATCGGTTATGCTGTGTATTCCTGCCTATGGGGCTTATATATGCCGTTTTTCCCGCACTTATCTGTGATTGGCCAATTTGGAATTGTATCAGCTTCACAAAACCTGCTTTGTCATGCTCCTCTTTCTATTCATTCCTATATATATGCTATTACTGTATTTCTAAGTGCAACTGTCATGGCTTAGTGGTTCAGTACCTTGACTATGGTGCATGGTATCCTGGGTTCAAACCTGGCCACTGCTTTTTATATTTTATGACTATCTGCACAGGCTAGGAGGTGTGTCTGTGTAAAGGCAGTTTTGTTACAGTTTGCTCAACGTTGCCCGTCGGTTAGCTTGTTGGCGCGGCGCGCAACTCTGCGCAAATGGGTTACGCTGGTTTATGTGTCATTTGGCTGTCAGCATGCATATTACGCTCAGCTCAGCTACGGGCACACAGTTTCAGTGTGTTAAAATGCTGCTCAACCCCGGGCACTCATTTTACACCTGTTAAACCACTGCTCACCTACGGGCACTCATTTTAAACCTGTTAAAACACTGCTCACCTACAGGCAGATGTACTCAACTTGTTAGACTGTAGCTCAGCTATAGGAACATCTGACATTTTTTTTTTTTTTTTTTTTTTATTATCTCACATTTCTTCAAAATATATGGCCCATTTCATTACATTTTACATAAAATCTAATTTTATATGTGTACATATATGTCAGGGACTTGTTTCGTGCTTATTTCACTAAAAAAAAAATTGATGTTGTGGGGGCTCGAACCATGACTGCCTGCTCTTCAGCCAACGTCTCTACCACTATGCTATTGCTTTTTGGCTTACTTTGCATATTTAGTTCTTATATGCTTTTCCACTGACTGCTAACTGTGGCTAAGCTACGGGCACGCACGCGCAAATGAGCGCACTCATGGGCAAACATCTTTACAATTTAAAAAAAATATATAAGATGTTCATTTCTACATTTTATGTTCGTAGTCTGTGAGGGCATGTGTTGTGTTGTATTTATTCACATTTACACGGGCTCTGTCATGGGGGTTTACTTTCGGGACTTTTACTCTTCTAGGGGCGTGTCCGTTTGCAGGGCTCGGCCTACGGACACGCCCCCTACTGTCTTCCACAGACCGTGTAAGCCTTAGGTGTGATTCAGCATGCCCTCATGCATATGCATGACATGCTGATGTCACACCGTTTAACTGCAGCCTCCGTGTAAGCCTTGTAACTCTTGGTTGTGGTCTTTCCCTGCTATTTTATTTTATCTTACACGGAGGCTTCGTGAATCCTGCCCATAGTTTTTTAACTAGCAATATTGTTTACATTGCATTATGTTCAGGCTGTACAGCCTATTACGTAGGAATGACTATAAGATGTCTCAGTAAATGCATAAAGGAACATTGTTATACTATAAAGAGCAAAGATGAAAATGATGCTCTTTATAGACACCCAGTAAAGTGTCAGTTGTACAAAAAATTTACATTCTCTATTTTAGAACAAGTAAAGAGAGATTTAAGAGGTGGGAATATGAAAAATAAAGTTGAAAGAAAGAAACACTATGGCAACTAAGGTTGGGACGGATGCCCCACCAGGTTAGAATGACATGATCAACATTAAGTGTTTTTTGGCAGATAGGAAACTGGGGACAAATAGTTAATATGAAATATTGCATAAGTATGATTGATAATGAACATAAAATATATTTTAATGTTTTAAAATATGTCTTTATTATCATATATTTTTTCACTATGCATTTAATGTTTTATTGAATTATTAGATTGTTAATTGATTAATTCGACAGCATGTGTATAAATGTTTGAGACAGTGATGAATATTTTATTCTGAAGAAGTCTACTGGATGAAAACTTTGAATAAATTGTTTTACGTTAATTCCTTTCTCATTTCTCTGTTGCACCAGTTTCTTTTTGGTGATTTTCAAGATATCTGGCAAATAATATACCTTCATCTTCATATATGATGTAACCAAGTTCTGTGCCTGCAGTCCATGACATCCTAACAAAAAATGTCAAATGTTCAACCATAGCTGAATGCAAGATGTACCTCAGATTTTCTGTCAAAGTACATACCTTTAAGCTCAGTAGCTCTAAGTCATTTGTTTGCAGTGACAACACAAAATATCTCATCTCACAGCTAGAATGGGCCTTAGTACCTGAGAGCTCATCAAAAGCATGTATTCCAGCTCAGTATGTTTTTTATCTCATTACTTCCTGATTTCACTGACTCATGCTCATAGACCAGCATTCAGAAAGCACTTAAATGTTTCCCATAAGCTGTGTTGTAGATAGTCTGAGGAAGAATGATTATTGCCACCACAAAAGGTCCCACAATTCTTCATGTTTTTCATGGGGGCCCAGATACTCTAGTGAATGTAAGTTGTTATTCTCCAAGGTAACACTTCCTAGTTGTCTCTTTTGCTCCATGTTAAGAAAGGCAATCTCTAAAACTCTTTGACTTCATAAGGGAAGGAAAGGCACTTTAACTGACACCTTGTCCTTCTACCAAGTCCTGTGATGCCAAAAGTTAGTGATTTCTGGTCCAAGTATCCTAGGCTTTAGAAATGGGGGTGTCCACCATACAGTAGGATATGGGCTCCATCATCACTTTAACTGAATCTAAGAGATGCCTCATTTATTGTCTAAGCACTCTAGCAGTTCTCTTTACACAGGACATGTTCTGGTCCAGTGGGTGTGAAAAAGAATTAAAATCTTCCACCCAGATTAAAGGATCCTGTATCGTGTCTACTGCTACATTAAAGAGTTAATAGAATTTATTAGGAGGGCCATAGAAACTTAGTAGTGCAAAAGCCCTATTACCAAATGTCAAAATACTCATTTTAAGTGCTGCTTCTAAAAATACATGAGGTAGGTGCAAGCCACCTACCTCTTGCATCCACAATTAACTCCCCTTATTCTGCTGTCTAGATGAGAGAGAGAAAAAGGTCCAAACTTCAAAAACCTACATTGTCTACTTCAATGTGCTTACCCTTAGACAAATGGATTTTCTGTAAGCAAAGTAACAGAGTTACAGAGCTGTAAACCTCATTTATGTTCTGTGATATAAGCTGACCCTAAACATTATGACCATACAGATTTATAGACAACAGAATGTGTACCTGTGTTATCCAGTTCAAATTATGTTCTTGCCATGAAATGTCAACAGCCACCTTCCAACTGACTGTTGCTGGGAAAGAAATTTAAACATTAAAACTACAAAACTATATATTCATCTATTACATACATAAGATGCCCCAGGGCCACATGGCCCTAATACAATAACAATGTTCTTTAATGCTGAGCTCCTTCAAAGACAAGAAGACCACAGAGAAGGAAAAGAAAACTACGACAACCTTTTCCATCTGGGTTTGCGATGATCCTGTGCACTGCAAGCCTACCTTGCAACCGCTCAGTGTAAGAAAGCTGGACAAAGCCAAAACCAATGGGGGACAATGACCTAAAAATAGGGACAGATTTTAAATGCTGCTCAAATAAACCTAGACAACTATTACAATAGCAGGTTTTGCATTATGTATTTTCATAAGCACCCGAAGTCTGAAATTCAAATGTTTGTCAGTATTTACTATTATTGAGTGACTTTAGTCCTCAAAGATTTACCAGAAAATCATAAATTTTACAAGGAACTGACCGAAAATTTGAGGCAAAAATCTGGACAGATGAGAGTTATGACTGCAATGTTTTAATTGGCCTCCTTGGATTGAGAGTGCAGTGTTCCAGCCTTTAGTGAGAGGAGAGGCTTCCATCTGAAAGCTAGCTAAGCTTCGGCTTGAGGGAGTGATCACAGAGTGCTTGTTTTTGGTTGGTCATTTTCTGCGTGGGTGTTGGCTACATTTTGATTGTACAACTTCTGTGGGGGACAGAGGCTTACAGATTTTAAATGTCAGGAATCTTGCTCAGTTCACTGTGCTTTATTGTAGGGCTACTCCAAAAACAAGAAGATTACAGAGAAAGAATGGACTACAAAGCCCTTTTCCTTCTGGGTTCCTGCTGAGTCAATGCACTACAAGGCTCAGTTTCCTAAGACAGGGTCTGCAGTATTCCAGCCTTAGTGAGAGCGCAAGTCTTCACATGACAGCTACTTGAGCTGGGATTCCAAACAAGGATTAGAATGTTTGTTTTTGATAGGTCAGTTTCTGCTTGGGTGTTGGCTGCATTTTCATTGGTTGGCATCTGTGGGGACAGAATCTTACAGATTTTAAATAACAGGAGGCTTGCTCAATTCATCTGCATCACAAACTAGTTTTGATCCTTTTAGGCATCCAGCATAAGAGCCTAATCTATAACAGGTAAGGAAACTTCTTGTGATTAATTTTACTACTGTCTTGTTACATACAGCAAAATCATTGCCTCGTTTTAGCTTATTAACTTACTTGCATTTCTACTGGCTACAGTACTGGAATTACAATTTTTGTTCTGTTCTCTGTTTTTTTTTGTAAGCTATGTTTATTCAACAATACAATAACTGCGTTCCAAAAATACATATAACCAGAAACATTAAATAGTTTCATATCAACTAACTAGCTACTATCCCAGAAACTATTAACCAATATCAGGCACTATATTATTATTATTATTATTATTATTATTATTATTATTATTATTATTATTAGATGTCTGATAATAAGTTGTTATGACTACATGCAAAGATTGTGCCATGACTCAACATTATAAAATATAATAACTAAGGCGGTGCTAATCTATGAGGCCTGTAGTTTGGAGATATCATTCAAATTGCTAGATTCATAACTAAGAGTCATTTAAATGTCAGTCTACATGTTTAAGGCAGCATGTATACCCTCCTTCCTTAATATTGCCGATGAAAACATGGCAAAGGTTCTTAATCACATTTTGCATTGCTTCTTCTGTTCCTCAAAGAACATGCAGAGTCTCAGAAAGAAAGTCTTTCAGAAGCATCTAAACTCATATGTTTTCAATATAAAGTTTCTCAGGTGATCACCACTCAGAGCCAATATATATGCACTGACTGCTGCTGATAGCTGTAAGAGACAAGATTCCTTTGCTTGCCAATCAGTCTTTTAGTGTAGCCCAACAACCTGAAAAGAACACACTTATGAGTAAGGCCCACAGTTTTCCTCGGGCTGCGGAATTTCGAGCCGAGCCGCGGAATTTGTCTTAAGCTGCGGAATTTGTCCTAAGTCATGGAATTTTCACTTTTACGCAGGAAATTGAATGAACTTGCAAAACAGACTAGCAACAGACAGCTGTTGGTGGGCAGCGCATAGGAGAGAAAAACTAAGAAGAAGTGTTTTAATGATGGCTTGTGTGGTCTGTTGCCCAATGCCTGCCATATTACCTGTTGGGTTCATATTTTATCGTTGGTGGGTGAGGAGTTTCGTTTTGCACTGGAATTGTCTGAAAACTTTGTTGCAAGTATGAAGGCAATATTTTCAAAAGCACCTGGCAGACGAGCATGGTATCTGACTCACCTTCATGAATGTTCAGCCATTGACATAACAATGCCACCAACTCCCATCATCACTTGCTGGAATGCCTGGTTCAGTGCAGCACTTTACCATGGGGAACATGTTCAGTATTATCAGGCATGCATTGAAAATGAAATTGCCCAGGTAGGAGCTACAGTGCAGCTACGCAAATTACTGGATATTCTGATTGGAGAAAGCTCCCTAGTATTGCAAGCAGAGTTGGAATTCTTGGCTGTACACTGCATGCGTTTGATAAACACTTTGAAATGTCTTGAAGGTTGTGAACTGTGTGCTGTAAGCATCTTCAATACTGTTTTTGATCTTTTGTCATGGCTGCGTAACCCAGGTTTTCCATATGCAACTGCAGCTTGTGAAGCAGCAGTGACAAATGCTGCAGCTAAATGGCAGAATACGTTAAAGGAGACAAGCAGCCTACTCACGAGTTGTTCAAGGCTGTTCGACTATTTGACCCACGGCAGCTGTCTATTTTGCCAAAGGCCATTGCAGATTTTGCTGCAGTGCCAAACATCATAAATGCAGTGGATGAATGGCAGATTTATCTCAATCTGGCAACTGAGCAGGACTTACTGAGGGACGTTGTTAAGTTCTGGTGTGCAGTGGAAGACAGGCTACCAAAACTGGCAATGCTAGTAAAGGCTTACATTTCTTTTCCTGTAGCCTCAGTTGATGTCAAATGGTCATTTTCCAAGTACAGGTCAGTCCTTTTGCCACTGCGCCAGAGTCTCTCAACTGACTGTCTGCTAGCTTACTGTTCGGTTTTCTACAACAACTCAGCCAACTGACTCAGTGATTGTCTGATTGATGATAAATTAATAACTAAGTTTTTGTTTTCATTAGAGTTTTTTTTTGTGACGTTGCAGGCCATTAAAACATTTGTTTCATAATCATTTTTCATTTCATTTCATTTTCATTCCTATTAGTATCACATTCTCTTAACTGTGTTATTATAATAAATAATAAGTTAATAACAGATGAAAGGCAATATAGGCCTACTCCTGAGGTGGTAACTTTGATTAAATATAACACAATGATTGACAACTGTGAATGTCATGGAACTTTATTTTGTCATGGTGAGCCTTGGAATTTTACAAATGATCCCGTGGAATTTGACAATTTTCCACAGAAAACTGTGGGCTCTACTTATGAGGCATGGAAGGTAAAAGTTAAACACTTGGGAGGCACTTGTTGCTACTCACTTCCAAAGTGTCTGCACTCTTGAGCAGTCCCAAAATGTATATGACGATGTAATCCCGTTATTACCACATGTATTGCTGTAGTATCAGCCCCTACACTATTCCTTAATTAATTAGGAATTCAGTATCCTTGGTGTACAAGCAAAAACATTTTCTCATATACATGTGGAAATCTCCCAATGGGGAGATGTTCCAAGTAAAAGTACAAATACTGTATTTTGTAATCGCACTCCTTAACACTTGCAGCCATTTCCCTATTTAATATAGGATGTTTCTGAAAAGGGCTGCATGAAGACCCTCTAAGTTAGATGCACTAAAGACTTTCTCCCGACCCCCTTTAGCCCTTGGAAGTTTAAATCATATTTACTAGGAGGATAAATTGCTTGCCCACGTGCCTGATCAAAGACAAACTATAAATAAGATATGTAAATCGTAAGTACTTCCAAAAGGATGATTTATCTGGCTGCAAGTATCTTTATAGATTCTCAAAACTATCTTGGCAGTCTCTGTCCCTGATGGAGTGTTGTGAAGCCTCTCAAGCATCTTATTCATAGATACCCCTATACAGAGTATTTCAGTGGGATATTTTCAACCCTAAAGTAAGGATTCCTTTACAGCATTATAGATGAGCACCAAATATCTTCCATGGGTATTATTTTGGATAAAGCTTTCACGGCTTTATCAGTCCGATGTAAAGAATGCCATTCCTTGAGATCCTGCAGTAAAACATTAGGATACCAACTTAACTCCCATGGAGAAGTACATTTAATAATCCAACCCTCTAAGCGAGACCAGATGGGAAGTTAATTGTGATTACCCGAAAAAAAAAAAAAACCTCAAGGTAGTCCCAAAGACAAAGTAGGCTGGAAATAAGCCCAAATGACAGATTAAATAAAAATAACTCTTTGTTTTACTGAAACATCATTTGCTTTCATCCCTATGAAATGGGACTTCATCAGAATGTGACATACTTGGTTAAAATTCAGTTAATAAGATCATAAATACAGCACATGATTTAACCCAACAAATCCTGACCTTAGATAAATTAATGATACATTTTAAAAACCTTTTACAGTCAATTAAAGCTATAAAATACCATGTGAACACTTGAGCATGACTGCATACAAAAAATGTGTATATATATTTTTTACATACATAGCTTACAACTTGGAAGCTCACATTTTTAATACACTGCTAAGAGACAGAATATCATTTAACACAGGGAATGAATTTGCTTCTAACCTTAACTACCATAATAATTCCTTGTATTCGAGCCTTTGTTCCCAAGCTCCATCTCAAACATTTGGCATAACTTGTTCTAGCACAGTTAATTGTGATTTTATTGAAAATAACTAAAATAATGTGAAAGCCGTAGTGACTGTTGTATTAATTAACATTGCACTATTGTGTCTCATTAGTTTTGTACTGTTGCTCACGTTTGTTTTGCTAACTGTAATGGTATTAAGTTTAAGTAATACTGCAGTATTGCACCTTGTTGCTTTGGTACCATTGCTCACTACTTCAAAATATCTAAGACAATACTCCAGTGTTACCTGTTACTGATACTTGTATATAAAAACAAACTCATCAACTCAAGTTACTGGTTGCACTTTGTAATCACTGGTATTGTCACATTGCTGCTTGTTACTGATTACTGTACTGTTACAGCATTTAAAGGTGCAGCTGAACAGTACTGCAGTATAGAGTGCAAGGTTACTTGTGTGATATATTTGTGTTATTCGGCTGGCAGCTATAACTGATAATGCACTAAACTATTTAGTCAAAGTAAACTTTATTGTCATTCAGATTATACAACTTGTGCATCACTGAACAAACTTTCGTTACTCCTTCTCAAAGTGGAGGCATTTTCGCACATAAACAATCTGTATTACAACAGCTACTACTGAAATGACACACATTAATGTCTTAGTCTCCTTAACTAACTATACATACAAACTGCACAGAAAGGGGAACTTTTCACTGTAATCATTATTGCACATTTAAG